>NW_012103765.1:695056-707675 GCF_000951045.1 Mandrillus leucophaeus
TTTAATAATTCCTGCTTAAATATTTGACCACAATTTTAATTTTTCTCCATGACAATATTGTATCATGAGTTTTCTTTACCTGTTAACAAGTGGTACTTTTTCTATTTTCCCTTTGCCCATTCTTTATCTTTGTTTATGCATTGTTGTAGGTTTTTAATTTTTTATTATTATGCATTACTGAAAGATTTCTTTCCTTACTCCTCCTTCCCCACAGCTATTGGAATCTTTTCCAGGATTATATGGGGAGAAATAAGATAAATATACTCAGCTCTTCTGTGTTGCTGTGACAGAAACAGACTGTTTTGCCTATGTGATGTATCTAAGACTTTTAATTCAGTCTCCTGTATTCGTTGCTGTTGTTGTTGTTGTTGTTGTTGAGTAAATCCAACAGGACGGGAAAGAAGTGCTTTTGTTTCTTGTGACATTACCTTACATATAGTTATTGCAAAAAAAGAGAATGGATTTTGCACCTCTGGGCATATTCTTAATCTACTGTCATTTTCTGAGATTTTCCAAATCTACATCATCCTGTCATGAAGGTTTTTTGTTTGTTTGTTTGTTTGTTTTATTTTTCCCATGGTATCGCTCCACTTCTTCTAATTTGGCTCCTGGACAATAGCAGCAGCTTTCTAAAGATATTATACATAATTAAGGCACTTGACTTTTTAACTTTCATTCACATTACTTTTTAACTTTAAAAAAAATTTACCACTTACCATTATGAATGGGATTTAAATTTTGTACTCTGTGGATTTCTTGGGAAGAAATTCAGTAAGATAAGATGAATGCAGCAATGCATTATTCGCTCATGTTTACCAGAAGTTGGAAGGTGTGTTTGAGTTAATGATTGAGCACAAATCAAATAATGTGAATCTGGACACTTTGCTAAACCTCACTAGGTTCACATCACTTCTTCTATTAAAATAATGTCCTATCTTATATGATAGCATGTTAGTAGCAATCAATATCCCTAATGCATTCTAAATGCTATGTAAACTGTAAAATTCTGTATATATGATACTATTTGTTATTAATAATAATAGAAGTTTGTGTTCCCAACTATCTAACTCATGGGAAAGTCTATGTCACATCTTTATCTTTCTACCATAGAGAGGTTAAATGATATAGAAATGAGGTGCCAAATCTTTGTCAGTAGGTTGGCTAACTAAAGTACAACATCATAAGCAAGATAAAATATAAGAATCCTTAAGCAAATGCTTTAGCAGTAATAACGCTGATAAAATCAGGTCTTGGGAAGGTTTAATGTGTAAAGTATATGGAGCCAGTGGCCCTTCAGAATCCCTTCAATAATAGCAAATTTTCGGCAATCAAATATTTAAAAATACATGACAGCTCAAAGATGCTACAAAGAAAAGCTTATGTATATACATTTAGTGCACTCGTTTCCCAGGATTGCTATAACAAAGTGCCACAAACAGGGTGGCTGGAAACAACATAAATTATTTTTCTCTAGAAGAATAACAAAGTAAGAACAAATTTGGCAAAGGAAAAAACAAAGATCAGGACAGACATAAACAAAACAGAGGTAAGAAAAACAGTAGAGAAGACCAACAAAATTGCATTTTAAAAATATAAGTAAAATTGACATATCTTTATCTAGAATAACACAAAAAAGGAAAAGGAGGGAAACTCAATTAAAATCAGACATGAAAAAGATGGCATTGAGGCTAGAATTACTCTGACAGCAAAACCAGACAAGGATACTGTAAGAAAAGAAAACAACAGGCCAATATCCCTGTTGAACTCAGATGTAAAAAAATTGTTAACAAAATACTAGGAAATCAAATTTGACAACACATTGAAAAGATGACTCACCATGATCAAAAGGGAATGCCAGGAATGCAAGGATGTTTCAACATACCTAAATGGGGTTGGGAGCCCCTGCACTATATCACTCTGCATGCCGTTGCATACACCTAGCTTAGCTCCCAATTATAAATGGGAAAATACAGTATTTGTTTTACTATTCATAAGTTACTTCACTTAGAATAATGCCTCCAGCTCCATGCAAGCTGCTGCAAAAATATTATTTAATTCTTTTCTTATGGCTGAGTGCATATACATCACATTTTCTTTATCCACTCCTTGGCTGATGGGCACTTAGGTTGTTTCCATATCTTTGTAATTATAAATTGTGCTTCAACAAACATATACATACAGGTGCCTTTTTGATATATTGACTTATTTTTCTTGGATAGATACCCAGTACTGGTATTGCTGGATCAAATGGGAGATCTACTTTTAGCTCTTTAAGAAATCTCCACACTATTTTCCAAAGAAGTACTAATTTACATTCCAACCGGTAGTGTGTAAGTGCTCCCTTTTCACTACATCCACGCCGACATCTATTGCTTTTTGACATTTTAATAATAGCCATTCTTGTGGGAGTGAGGTGATATCTCATTGTGATTTTAATTTCCATTTCCTTGACGATTAGTGATGCTGAGCCTTTTTTATATATTTGTTAGCGATTTGTATATCTTCTTTTGAGAAATTTCTATTCATATCATTTGCCCACTTTTAATGGGATTATTATATGTTTTCTTGCTGATTTGTTTGGTTTCCTTGTAGATTCTGGATATTTGTTCTTCATCAGTTGCATGGTTTGCAAATATTTTATCCCATTCTGTGGATTATTTACTCTAATTATTATTTCTTTTGCTGTTCTGAAACTTTTTAGTTTAATTAGGTCTCATTTATTTATTTTTGTTTTAATTCCATTTGCTTTGGGGGTTTTAACCATGAATTCTTTGCCCAGGCCTATAACCTGAAGAGTTTTTCCAATATTGTCTTCTAGAATTATCGTGGTTTCAGGTCTTCGATTTAAGTCTTTGATCCACCTTGAATTGATTTCTGTATAGGGTGAGAAATAGGTATCCAGTTTGACTCTTTTACATGTGACTATCCAGTTATCCCAGCGCTGCTTATTAAATAAGGTATATTTTTCCCAATTTATGTTTTTGTATGCCTTGTAGACTATCAGTTGGTTATAAATATTTGGTTTTTTTCTGTGTTCTCTCTTCTGTTCCATTGGTCTAAGTGTCTACTTTTATACCAGCACCATGCTACTTTGGTAACTATGACCTAACAGTATCCTTTGAAGTCCAGTAATGTGACCCCTCCAGATTTGCTCTTTTTGCTTAGAATTGCATTGGCTATTCAGGCTCTTTTTAGTTCCATATGAATTTCAGGATTAATTTTTCTAATTTTATGAAAAATGATGTTTGTATTTTCATAAGAACTGTGTTGAATCTGTAGATTACTTTGGGCAGTATCATCATTTTCATTTTCATGATATTGATTCTTCCAATCCATGAGCGTGGGATATGTGCTCCCATTTGTTTGTTATCTCTATGATTTTTTTAGCAGTGTTTTGTAGTTACCCTTGTAGATCTTTTTCCTCATTGATTAAGTATATTCCTAGGTGTTTTATTTTATTTTTTGCAGCTGTTGTAAAAGGAATTTAGTTCTTAATTTGATTCAGTTTGGTTGCTGTGGGTGTAGAGCAGTGCTGCTAATTTGTGTACACCGGTTTTGTAACCTGAGATTTCACAAAATCTGTTGATTAAATCTAGGAGTCTTTTGCAGGAGTCTTTTGGATTTTCGAACTATATGATCATCTCATAGTCAAACATTATAGTGTGACTTCCTCTTTTCCAATTTGGATGCCCTTTATTTTCTTCTGCCTCATTGTTCTGGCTAGGGCTTCCAGTACCATGTTGAGTAGAAGTGATGAAAATGAGCACCCTTGTCTTGTTCTAGTTCTCAGGGAGAATATTTTCAACCTTTTGGAATTCAGTATGATGTTGGCTGTGGGGTTTTTATATATGTCTTTATTATTTTGAGATAAGTCCCTTCGATGCCTAGTTTGTGGAGGATATTTATCATAAAGAAATGATAGACTTTATCAAATACACTTTCTGCATCTATTGAGATTATCATATGGTTTTTGTTTTTAATTCTGTTAATGTGATGTCTCACAATTATTGACTTCCATATGTTAAACTAACCCTGTGTCCCTGGGAGGAAATCCACTTGACTATGGTGTATTATCTTCTTGATGTGCTGCTAGATTCAGTTAGCTAGTATTTTGTTGCAGGTTTTTGCATCAATGCCCATCAGGATATTTGTCTGAAGGGTTTTTTTTTTTTTTTTTAATTATGTCCTTTTCTGGTTTTGGTATCAGGGTGATACTGGCTTAATAGAATGAGGTAGGAAGGATTCCCTCTTTTTCAATCCTCTAGAATAGTTTCAGTAGGATTAGTACCAATTCTTCTTTGAATGCATGGTAGAATTCAGCTGCAAATACATATGGTTCTGGGCTTTTTTTAAATTAATTTTTTTATTTTTTAAAATTACTGATTCAATCTCACTGCTTGTTATTGTTCTGTTCGAGGTTTCTATTTCTTCCTGATTAAATCTAGGAGGGTTGTATGTTTCTAGAAATTCATCCATTTTCTCTAGATTTTCTGGTTTGTGTGCATAGAGGTGTTCATAGCAGGTTCAAATTATCTTTTATAGGTTTGAAGTGTTGGTTGTAATGTGTCCAGTTTAATTTCTAATTGGCTTTATTTGAATCTTCACACTTCTTTTCTTGATTAATCTAGTTTATGTTCTATCATCTTTGTTTATCTTTTAAAAGAACCAACTTTTTGTCTAATTGACATTTTGTATTTTTTATTCACTTTTGCTATATCCCAGAGGTTTTGACAACTTGTGTCACTATTATTATTCATTTCAAATATTTTTTGTATTTCCCTCTTGATTGTATTGCTAACAACAAAAATCATTCAGGAAAAGATTATTTAATTTCCATGTATTTCTATAGTTTTGAGATTTCTTTTGGGCATTGATTTCTAGTTTTATTCCACTGTAGCCTGAGAAGATACTTGATATGATTTTGATTTTTTTTAAATTTGTTGAGACTTGTTTGGTGGTCTTTCATATGCTCTATCTTGAAGAATGTTTCATGTGCAGATGAGAAGAATGTTTGTTCTGGAATTCTTGGATAGAATGTTCTGTAAATATCTGTTAGGTCCATTTGTTCTAGAGTATAATCTAAGTCCATTGTTTCTTTGTTGCCTTTCTGTCTTGCTGACCAGTCTGGTGCATCAGTGGAGTATAGAAATACCCCACTATGATTGTGTTGCTGTCTTTCTCATTTCTTAGGTCTAATAGTAATTTTTTCATGAATCTGGGAGCTCCAGTGTTAGGTGCATATACATTTAAGATTGTAATATCTTTGGTTGGATTCATCCTTTTAGCATTACACAATGACCTTCTTTGTCTTTTTTTTTTTTTAACTGTTTTTACCTTAAAGTATGTTTTATCTGATAATACAAGTAGCTACTCATGCTTGCTATTGGTTTCTATTTGTGTGGACTATCTTTTTCCACTCCCTTCCTTGATTTTATTTAAATTTTTATGTGTTAGGTGAGTCTCCTGAAGACAGAAGATATTTGGTTTGTAATTGTTCTTTATCCATTCTGCCAATCTGTATCTTTGAAGATAAACATTTAAGCCATTTACAGCTAAAGCTACTATTAAGATGTGAGGTACTCATCCAGTCATCATGTTGTTACCTAGATACATTGTTTTCTTCATTGTATTATTGTTTTATAGGCCTTGTGAGTTTCATGCTTTCAAGAGATTCTATTGTGGTGCATGTCAAAATTTTGTTTCAAAGTTTAGAAATTATTTCAGCATTTCTTGTAGGGTGGGTCTGATAGTGACAAATTTCCTCATCATTTGTATGTCTGAAAATGACTTTATTTCTCATTTGCTTATAAAATTTAGTTTGGCTGTATATAAAATTCTTGACTTACAGTTTTTTCTGTTTAAGGAGGATAAAATTAGGAACCCAGTTTCTTTTGGCTTATAAGGGAGGAGAAGTCTGCTGTTAGTCTGATATGTTTTCCTTTATAAATAACTTGATGCTTTTGTCTCACTGGTCTTAGAATATTTTCCTTCATGTTGACTTGGTGATGTTCCTCTTTGCAATGAATCTCCCAGGAGTTCTTTGACCTTCTTGTATATGGATATTTAAATCTCTAGCAAAGCCAGTAAAGTTTTCCTCAATTGTTTCCTCAAATAAAACTTCTAAATATTTTACTTTCTCTTCTCCCACAGGTATACCAATTATTTTTAGTTTTGTTCATTTTACATAATCCCATATTTCTTGGAGACTTTGTTCATTTCTTTGGATTTTGTTTTCTTTATTTTTTTTCAGATTTGATTAATTGGAAAGCCATGTCTTCAAGCTCCTAAATTTTTTCTTCTACTTGTGGTCTATTGTTAAAACTCACCACTGCATTTTGTAAATCCCTAAATGTATCTTTCATTTTCAAAAGTTCTGATTCCAAAAACAAAGATAAGTTGATGAGGTGATAGCTATGCTAATTAGCTCAACTATTTCTCCAATGTATACATAAATAAAAACATCACATTTAACTTCAAAAATATACAAATGCCAATTAAGAATAAATAACCAGAGGTGATCCAAGATGGCCAATTAGAAGAAGCTACAGTCCGCAGCTCTCATGGAGAGGAAAAAAATGGCTGGTGAATTATATACCTTCAACTGAGGTATCCAGGTTCTCACATTGGCACTCACTAGGCAGTCAGTGCAACCCATGGAGAGTGAGGAAAAGCAGCATGGGGTGACAGCCCACCTGGAAGGGGCACAGTGCCAGGGTACTCCCCATTCCCAGTCAAGGAGGTGGTGAGTGATTTTGTGACTCCACCTGGGAAACCATGCTTTACATAAGACCATGCCACCAGGGCCTTGGTTCCGAAGCTCAGAGCTGTGCAGACTTTTTGTGGCTGCTTGTGCATGCATGGAGACCCAAGAGCTTTTGCATTCTCTCACTGGAATTCCAGTGAGGCAGGAGATCCATCCATTTTCCTGGGAAGGAGGCTGAAGCCAGGGAGCCAAGTGGCATCATTCAGCAGGCCCGACTCCCATGACATATCACAAGTTAAGATCCACTGACTTGGAATTCCAGCAGGCCAGTGTCAGTAGAGTGGAGACTGCCTGTAAAAGGACCGATTTCTTCCGGGGGAAGAGCTGCTCCCATTACAGCCTAGTTGGCCCCCATTCTAGCCTGCCTGCTCTGGGGAGTATGCGCAGTCCAGACTGGGAGGAATTCCCTACAGCGCAGCGCAGCTGCTGTGGCAGATTATGGCCAGACTGTTTCTTTAAATGGGACCCTGATCCATCCCTTTTCACTGGGTGGGGTCTCCCAGCAAGACTGTCAGCAACTTCACCCATCACCTCATCAACTTATCTTTGTTTTTGGAAAACAAAGAAAGAAAAAACATAAAACAAAACAACAGCAACAACAGCAACAAGAACAACAACAAAAAAAAAACACAAAAGAAGAAGGAAAGAAAAAAGAAAGAGAAAGAAAGAAAGAAATAAAAAAGAAAGAAAGAAAGAAAAGAAAAAAGAAAGAGAGACAACATTAACAAAAACCCTATTCAAAGGGCAGCAACCTCAAAGACTAAAGAGAGTTAAGCCCACAAAGATGAAAAAGAACCAACACAAAAATGCTAAAAACTCGAAAATCCAGAGTGCCTCTTTTTCTCCAAATGATTGTAACACCTCTCCAGCAAGGGCACAGAATTCGTCTGGAGATGAGATGGCTGAATTGACAGAATAGGCTTCAGAAGGTGGGTAATAATGAACTTCACTGAACTATGGGAGCATATTCTAACCCAATGCAAAGAAGCAAATAATCTTGATAAAACATTACACGAGCTTACAACTAGGCTAGCTCATTTAGAGAGGAACATAAATGTCCTGATGGAAATGAAAAGCACAACACAAAACTTTACAATGCAATCACAAGTATTAATAGCTGATTAGATTAAGCAGAGGAAAGAATCTCAGAGCTTGAAGACTATCTTCCTGAAATAAGATAGGCAGACAAGAATAGAAAAAAAAAAATAAAAAGAAGTAAACAAAACCGCCGAGAATTATGGGATTATGTAAAAAGACCGAACCTACGACTGATTGGGATACCTTAAAGAGATGGGGAGAAAGGAACCAAGTTGGAAAATATGCATCAGGATATCATCCTGGAGAATTCCCCCAACCTAGCAAGACAGGCCAACATTCACACTCAGGAAATCCAGAGAACCCAAGTAAGATACTACATGAGAAGATCAACCCCAAGACACATAATCATCAGATTCTCCAAAGTCCAAATAAAGAAAAAATGTTAAAGGCAGCCAGAAAGAAAGACTAGGTAATCTACAAAGGAAAGACCATCAGAATAACAGCAAAACTCTCAGCAGAAATTCTACAGGCCAGAAGAGATTGGGAGCGATACTGAACAATCTTAAAGAAAATATTTTCCAACTTAGAGTTTCATATCTGGGTAAACTAAGCTTCATAAATAAAGGAGAAATAAAATCATTTTTAGTAAATCAAATGCTGAGGGGATTCATTGCCACTAGGCTTGCATTGCAAGAGATCCTGAAGGAAGCACTAAATATGGAAAGAAAAAAAAAAAACATTATCAGCCACTAAAAAAGCATACGGAAGTACATAGACCAGTGTCATTATGAATTAACCACATAAACAAATCTGCAAAATAACCAGTCAGCATTGTAATGACGGGATTAATCTTAAATATAAACGGGCTAAATGCCTCAATTAAAAGATACAGAATGACAAGCTGGATAAAGAGTCAAGACTCATAGATATATTGTATTCAAGAATTGTCCCATATCACATGCAAAGACACACATAGACTCAAAATAAAGCCGTGATGGTGGAAATTTTACCAAGCAATTGGAAAGCAGAAAAGAGATGGAGTTGCAATCCTAGTTTCTAAAAAAACAGACATTAAACAAACAAAGATCACAAAAGACAAAGAAGAGCATTACGTAATGGTAAAGAGTTCAACAAAAAGAGCTAACTAACCTAAATATATATGTACCTAACACAGGAGCACCCAGATTCATAGAGCAAATTCTTAGAGACCTACAAAGAGACTTAGACTCCCACACAATAATAGTGGGACACTTTAACACCCCACTGACAACATTAGACAGATCATTGAGACAGAAAAGTAACAAAGGCAATAATAGTGGGAATCTTTAACACCCCACCGACAATATTACACAGATCATTGAGACAGAAAATTAACAAAGATATTCAGGACTTGAACTCAACTCTAGATCAAGTGGACCTGATAGATCACTACAGAACTCTTTATCCAAAGACAATAGAATATGCATTCTTCTCATAACCACATGACATTTACTCTAAAATTGGTTACATAATTGGAAATAAAATACTCAGCAAATGCAAAAGAAGTGAAATCATAACAAAGAGTAACTCAGACTATAGCACAATCAAATTAGAACTCAAGATTAAGAAACTCACTCAAAACCACACAACTACATGGAAATGGAACAACCTGCTCCTCTATGACTCCTGGGTAAATAATGAAATTAACGAAACAATCAAGAAGTTATTTGAAAGTAGTAAGAACAGAAAGACAATGTACCAGAATATCTGAGATGCAGCTAAAGCAGTGTTAAGAGGGAATTTTACAGCACTAATTGTCTACATCGAAAAGCTAGAAAGATCTCAAGTTGACAACCTAACATCACAACTATAAGAACTGGAGAATCAAGAGCAAATAAACCCCAAAGCTAACAGAAGACATGAAATAACAAGGTCAGAGTGGGACTGAAGCAGACAGAGATGTGAAAAACCCTTCAAAAAATGAATGAATAAACAAGCTTTGTTTTGAAAAATATTAACAAAGATAGAACACTGGCTTAACTCATAAAGGAGAAAAGAGAGAAGAATAAAATAGACACAATCAAAGACGATAAGTGGGCTATCACCAATGACCCCACAGGAATACAGTCAATGATCAGAGAATACTATAATAACCTCTATGCGAACAAACTAGAAAATCTAGAAGAAAATGATAAATTTCTGGAGGCATTACACTCTCCCAAGACTGAACCAGAAAGAAACCGAATCCCTAATTCAGTCAATAATAAGTCCTAAAATTGAGGTGGTAATAAATAGCCTACTAGACAAAAAGCCCAGAAACAGACATATTTACAGCTGACTTCGACCAGAGGTACAAAGAGGAGCTGGTAGCATTTCTCCTGAAACTATTGCACACAAATGAAAAGGAGGGACTCTCCCCTAACTCATTTTATGAGGCCGGTATCATCTTGATGCTGAAACCTGGCAGAGATACAACAACAACAAAATTTCATTCAGGCCAACATCCCTGATGAGCGTCAGTGCAAAAATCCTCAATAAAATGCTGGCAAATCAAATGTAGCAGCACATCAAAAAGCTTATCCACCATGATCAAGTCAGCTTCATCCCCGGGATGCAAGGTTGGTTCAACATACGGAAATCAATAAATGTAGTTCATCACATAGACAGAACTAAAGCAAAAAACACATGATTATCTCAATAGATACAGAAAAGCTTTCAATAAAAATCGACATCGCTTCATGTAACAAACTTTTAATAAACTAGGTATTGAAGGAACATGCCTCAAAATAATTACAGCCACATATGAAAAAACCACAGCCAATATCATACTGAATGGGCAAAATCTGGAAGCATTCCCCTTGAAAACTGGCACAAGAAAAACTTGCCTTCTCTCACCAATCCATTCAACATAGTACTGGAAGTTCTGGCCAGGGTAATGAGGCAAGAGAAAGAAATAAAGTATATTCAAGTAGGAAGAGAGGAAGTCAAATTATCTTTGTTTGCAGATGACATAATCTTATATCTAGAAAACCCCATTAGCCCAAAACCTCCTTAAACAGTTAAGCAACTTCAACAAAGTCTTTAGATACAAAGTTAGTGTGCAAAAATCGCTAGCATTCCTATGTATTAACAACAGTTCAGCTGAGAGGCAAATCATGAATGAGCTCCCACTCACAATTGCTACAAAGAGAATAAAATACCTAGAAATACAGCTAAAAGGGAAATGAAAGACCTCTTCAAGGAGAACTACAAACCACTGCTCAAGGAAATCAGAGAGGACACAAACAAATGGAAACACTTTCCATTCTCATGGATAGGAAGAATCAATATCGTGAAAATGGCTGTATTGCCCAAAGTAATTTATAGATTCAATGCTATTCCCATTAAACTAACACTGACATTCTTCACATAATCAGAAAAAAACATGTCAAAATTCATATGTAATCAAAAAAAGAACCTGTATAGCCAAGACAATCTTAAGCAAAAATAAGAAAGCTGGATACATCACACTACCCAACTTCAAACTATACTACAAGGCTACAGTAACCAAAACAGCATTGTACTGGTAGAAAAACAGACAAATAGACCAATTGAACATAATAGAGAACTCAGAAATAAAATTGAACACCTACACCCATCTGATCGTTGACAAACCTGACAAAAACAAGCAATGGGAAAAGGATTCTCCATTTAATAAATGGGGCTGGGAGAACTGACTAGCCATATGCAGAAAATTGAAACTGGACCCCTTCCTTACACCTTATACAAAAATTAACTCAAGGTGGATTAAAGATTTCAATGCAAAACCCCAAACCATAAAAACCCTAGAAGAAAACCTAAGCAATACCATTTAGGACATAAGCACAGGCAAAGATTTTATGATAAAATACCAAAAGCAAATGCAACAAAAGCAAAGATTTCCAAATGGGATCTAATTAAACTAAAGAGCTTCTTCACAGCACAAAAAACTATCATCAGAGTGAAAAAAAAAAAAAAAAACCTACAGAATGGGAGAAAACTTTTGCAATCTAACCATCTGACAAAGGCCTAATATCCAGAATCTACAAGGAACTTAAAGAAATTAACCAGAAAAAAAAAACAAAAACAAACAAACAAACAAACAAAAAAACATTAAAAAATGGGTAAAGGACATGAACAG
This sequence comes from Mandrillus leucophaeus, assembly GCF_000951045.1. Lineage (NCBI taxonomy): Eukaryota > Metazoa > Chordata > Mammalia > Primates > Cercopithecidae > Mandrillus > Mandrillus leucophaeus. The sequence continues at coordinate 706,996 of NW_012103765.1, forward strand.
GCAGACAATTCTCAAAAGAAGACATTCATATGGCCAGCAAACACATCAGAAAAAGCTCAACATCACTGATAATTAGAGAAATGCAAATGAAAACCACGAATGATATACCATCTCACACCAGTCAGAATGATGATTATTAAAAGTAAAGAAACAACAGATGCTTGCAAGGTTGCATGATAAGAGGAACACTTTTATCCTGTTGGTTGGAAAGTAAATTAGTTTAACCATTGTGGAAGACAGTGTGGCGATTCCTCAAAGATCTAGACCAGAAATGCCATTTGACCCAGCAATCCCATTACCCAAAGGAATCAAAATCATTCTATTAAAAAAGACATATGTTCATTGCAACACTATTCACAATAGTAAAGACATGGAATCAACCCAAATGACCATCCATGATACACTGGATAAAGAAAATATGGCACGTATGCACCATGGAATACTAGGCAGCCACAAAAAGGAATGAGATCATGTTTTTGCAGGGACACGGATGGAGTTGGAAGTCGTTACCCTCAGCAAACTAATGCAGGAATAGAAAACCAAACACAGCATGTTCTCACTTATAATTGAGAGCTGAAGGATCAGAACATATGAACACTTGTCAGGGGAACAACACACATTGGGGCCAATTGGGGAGGGCGGGCAGGGAAAGCATCAAAAAGAATAGCTAATGGATGCTG
>NW_012103765.1:709610-727435 GCF_000951045.1 Mandrillus leucophaeus
GAGTAAATTAGTTCAACCATTGTGAAAGACAGTGTGGTGATTCCTCAAGGATCTAGAACCTGAAATACCATTTGACCCAGCAATCCCATTACTGCGTATATACCCAAAAAATTATAAATCAATACACTATAAAGATATATGCACACGTATATTTATTGCAGCACTATTCACAATAGCAAAGACTTGGAACTAACCCAAATGCCCATCAATGACAGACTGGATAAAGAAAATGTGACACATATACACCATGGAATACTGCACAGCCATAAAAAAGAATGAGTTCATGTCCTTTGCAGGGACATGGATGAAGCCGGAAACCATCATTCTTATCAAACTAACACAGGAACAGAAAACCAAACACTGCATGTTCTCACTCATAAGTGAGAGTTGAACAATGAAAACACATGGACACAGGGAGGGGAACATCACACCCTGGGAGCTGTTGGGGGGTTGGGGGAAAGGGGAGGGATAGCATTAGGACAAATATCTGATGCACCAGGGGCTTAAAACCTAGATGAAGGGTTGAAAGGTGCAGCAAACCACCATGGCACATGTAGACCTATGTAACAAACATGTATCCCACAACTTAAATTTTTTTAAAAAGTTGTAATATTATGGTGAAAACTAGCCTGAACTTGCCAAGTCAATGAATAAAATAGACCTAATTCTTAAAAAAAACAAAACAAAACACACACACACACAGAGAAAGATGTGGTATTTTATGACATATTAATTTTGGTAAAATGTAGAATGTTATTAACATATTACATAAGGGGAATAGTCCCTACGTACATACCCAAAACAGTCAAGATTGTTAAGAAATAAACAAAAAGTATCCTACAAAATACTGTGGGGATATGGGAGAGAGGGAAGATAGGACACTTGTATAATTATTTTGGATTCTCTGGAAAGCAATATTAAGTTAATTGTCCTTAAGTTTCTAAAATATAGTGACTTATAACAGGGACTTTAATGACTTGCTATATAAAAGTAAAGAGAGAAGCTAGGCTTAGGTTGGACATCTATTATGCTGCTATAACTGAAAGATAAAGAGAGCATAGTGTTCTCTAATGAGAAATAAATAAAAAAGCAGAAATAAAATGAAGAGGAAAATCTGAAGTTCATTTTGGTTATAATTTTGATTGAACCTGGTGACAATTCAGAAGAAGATTTGAGAAACAGGGTAAATATATTTCGTCGTCTTATAAACAGTAAGGAATATCAACTGTTTTGAAATGTTCTGTTAAACAACAGAAAAATATGAGATAACGACTGAGGAGGGAGATTATTAGTATAACAATCGAGATCTTGTACTTTCATCTTGTATATTTAAGGAATTTTAGAAACAGAATGCTAAAGCTCTAAAAACAAGAAATTATGGCTAAATTCAATTTTATGGGAAAAAAAAACAAATCTAAAATGTGGTAGCCTATGCCAGTTATTAAGGACCAGGTATAATCCATCTCTGCAAAATTTGTTTAACTGCCAGGTTGCACATGTAAATGCTATTGCCATTTTTTACACGGGTCAAATTAACTTAAATTAGTTGGCAAACAGTGTAATAAGAATGACATTTTCAATTACTTTTCTGTATTTTAAATAAACTGAAATGAGAAGCTAAAAATTTATGCCTAGCAACTTTTTCAACAAGGAGTGTGTTTGCTGGAAGGAGGTGCAGCAATTGAGGCAGAAATAGAAGAGACATTTTGGCTAAGGCACAGCATAGAATAGATGTCTCTACCTTTGAAATGGTAGAAGAATAAAATAATAGGAGGAAATATGTCTTTCCCTAAGACATTCTAGTGATATATGGTGAAGATAAATAAATAATAGAATATTGAATAAGTGAACCAGTTAATAAATGGCTGCCCATTCTGAAATTGAGTGAAATAAGACTCTCACAAGAATCATTAGATCAATAGATTGTACAGCTCCATTTAATTAATTAACTAGATGTCATAAAAAGGAGGAGGGGAATCGGAACATCTCTTTAAGTACAGTCACTCACTATTAAAATGATTATTCACTTCTACAAGTTTTTCTTGAGCTCCGTCTGAGTTCCAGAGCTGTTTTAACACTATTTGCATAAGGAAGAAAATTATGTACTATGCCCTCTGAAACCCACTCAGAGTTTTTTAATTACGGAATATTCATTCAGCCTCATTTGGGGATGGGGGAGGAAGGCACATAGTTGGTTCAGGGAATGTCTTAAATTCACTACAAACTCGGGGCAACACAATCAGATATGAAAAAATGGTTATCATTTAACTAAGACTGTGAGGACAACGACAGAAGAAAGGTGGTTCCTTCATACATGGAAGTTTCCAGGTGGTTCTTTCACTGAAAAATACTTTTTAAAGATAGCTTATGAAAAGGGATAATATTGTGAAACAACAGAACATTTGAAGGGAGTATCACAGTGGAAGTAACATTATGCACTTTCCTATTCACCCAGGTCTAGCAATAATTATTGATTATTGATAACAATTTTAACCAAAATGATAAAATCATATGTGAATTTCTGCATATGACTCTGTTTCTGGTTTTCTTTGAAACATTCTCTTATATATGAATTGTTTTGGCACATTAGATATTACTTGAGGAAAATTGAGTTCAATTTCTTCTTTAAAAAATGTAAGTACTTTCACTTTTGCTTTTGAGTTTCATATAGAATAACAGAACCTGAAGAGTCACCATGAATGTTACTCTATTTGAGATTATATTAGCAAGTCATGGAAGAATAGAATGGTATTAAAACATGACAGTACTTATAAAGTTAGGGTGGTCCTAATATCAAGATAAGTCTCACTATTTGATGCAAAATGTGCACCTGATGGTTGGAAGACATTGCTAGATTATTATCATTTTTTTTTTCTGTCATAGCAGGCAAGAATTTAGACTATTAAGGAAGGATATTCCTGTAAATAGAAACCAATATCTCTTTGTCAACATAGCCAATATCAGAGGTATCACTCACAGAATGATAGTTAGCTTTTTCATTTTGAAAATAAATAAATATAGATAGATACACATATAGATGTAGACATAGCTATGGTTAGAATTTGTGTCCCCCACCCAAATCTCATCTTGAATGATAATCCCCATAATTCCCAAGTGTTGAGTGAGAGCCCTGCTGGGAGGTGATTGGATCATGGGGGCAGTGTCCCCCATGCTGTTCTCATGATAGTGAGTTCTCATGAGATCTGATGGTTTTATAAGTGTCTGACAGTTCCTCCTTCACACACTTGCTCTCTCTCCCATCACCATGTAAGACGTGCCTCCTTTCCCTACTGCCATGATTGTAAGTCACTTGAAGCTGCCTCCCCAGCCATGTGGAACTGTGAGTCAATTAATCACTTTCCTTTATAAACAACCCAGTCTTGGGTAGTCTCTTTACAGTAGTGTGTATATATATGTATATATAATATATATTTTAAAATAACAGAACATTTGAGGGGAATTTGAAGGCAGGACACACATAAACACACACACATATACACATACACATATATACATACACACATGTATATACACACATACACATATATATACATACACACACATACACATATATACACATATATAGATGTGATTTCTCTGTTCATGTGTATATATGCTTATATATGTGTGCTTCTATGTGGGTATGTATATATGTGTGTATGTGTATGTATGTGTGTGTATGTACTCCATTACACACATACACACATATATACACATATACACAGATATAAACATAAGTGTATGTGTTCGTGTGTGTATGTACTTGCTTCAAAAATAATGTTTTCCACCCTCTTGAAAACAGCCTGAAACTGGAGCCAGAAAATCAAGATTCTAGTTTTTTTCTCTGCCTACAAATGCTGTTTGACTTTGAGTAATATGCTTCATACATCTGAGATTATAAGTATAAAAGTTGTTCGAAAACATGAAAACTTCACCAGATATATTTAGGATCTTCTACCTCAAGTAAGGAAAGTATACTGATCAATTCATTTACTCTGAAAATTTCAATAGGGAGGCATGTATATCAATGTTTTCTATACTGCTATATTGTTATTATTTTAATGTCATTGATTATTTTAATTTTTCAAAGAAAGGTAAACGCCATTGGTTCAATTCAACTTAATTCACCTCAGTTATAATTGTGAATCAATAATTAAAATTTCAAAATTTTATTATAAAAAAATGGATAAAAAGTCCAGGTGCAGTGGCTCATGCCTGTAATGCCAGCAGTTTGAAAGGCCAAAGCGGGCAGCTCTCTTGAGGTCAAGAGTTCAAAACCAGCCTGACCAACATGGTGAAACTCCATCTCTACTAAAAATACAAAAATTAGCTGGACATGGTGGCAGTGCTTGTAATCCCTGCTACTTGGTAGGCTGAGGCAGAATAACCATTTCAACCTGGGAGGTGGATGTTGCAGTGAATTGAGATCTCGCCACTGCCACTCTAGCCTAGATGACAGAGGAAAACTCCGTCCCAAAGCACAAACAAAAAAAAAAAGGGATAATATAGGTTTATTGGATAAAATATTTAATGTTGAAATCCTTTATATAGCATGAAAGGTTTTTCAAACATGAATAAAATATTAAGAAAGAAGACCTGGTATTTAATACTAAAACTGCAATTGCTAGCTGTGTGGATATTAACCAGGTTATGAAAGATCTTTTACCTTTCGTTTTTCCTTCCTTGCGTTAGAGAAGAGAGAAAACAGCTGAAAGAATTGTCACTTAAGTGTGTTGTAAGAAAGGGAAACAATCACTTTTCTCCCTACTTCCCATTAATATTCCTAATTCTCAAATATTTTACTTATTTTTTTCAGTATTTTTCTTTTTCCAACTTTAAATATATTTAAAATCTTAATTTATAAATATAATATAGATTTACTAATTATAAGAACATTTAAAGAATTGACAGATTTACCTTTCTTCCTAAATATTCCATCTACCTAAACTTGTTAATTACATTTTAAATCTGACATGCTCAAAATCTGTAATAGTTCACTTCTATGATTGCATTTTTCATGATTTTTAGTTTTATTTCTACATTTAACTGGTTTCAGTACTCACCACCAGTCCCTTTAACTTGGTGTCTCTGGTCATTTCTCAACCATCGCCATCAAGGTTTGAGCAAGAGGTTTGTTTTGTTTTATTTTGTTCCCCAGTGGCCTCATAGGTGTTATAGGAAAGAGCCTTCACCTTCTCCACACTGAAAATGTCAGTCTTTTATCTATAGCCACAGATATAAAATTAGAAGATATAATATTCTTAGTCAATATTTTTGTTTGCATTATGAAAAACATTGCGAAAATCTTTGCTCTTTGGATGCTGATGTAGACGAAGCTGAAGCCCAACTTCTAATCCTCATTTTTATACAGTTGACCCAAGAAGAGATTGAAAAACAAACACCTAAAGGACTAAAAATAATGGTTTCAATTAAGAACATTGTAAAAAATATGATGCCGAAAATGTACCAGGTTTGTATCAGAAGATTTTTATGGTTGTATTATTAAATTATTCAAGAAAAATTACTATTTTAGCTTTATCAAACATTACAAAAGATGATAAAAGTCTACATACTCTTTTAGAAAAACAAGTTCCATTAAAATAAAAAATTACAAAGCTGAAAAAAATATAGGCATCATTGAAAAATACCTAGCATAAAATATTGTTAAGTAAAATTCTATAGTATTTTTGGAGAATAATAAAGAACAAGTGAGGCTTATTGTAAAGGAGACTTAATTTCCTGGAAGGTGTTGCTCACAGTCTTATGATAAATTATTTTAACATGAATGATCAAAGTGTTAATATCTTTACTAATTAATTAAAAAGATTATGTATTAAATTTATGTGACACAGTTACTATTATATTTAAAAGGAAACTTGAATTTCTTCAGTTTAGGAAAATATGCTGAAAGTTAACAGAATGATCAATGTTGTCATATTTTCAAAGAAAGTAATTACTAAAGACATATTCACAGTAAAAAAATGAGACTACAGAACAATATTTTAAAAATTGAAACCTTTAAAAAATGTGTTTATGGCTGTGTGCAGTGTCTCACACCTGTAATCCCAACACTTTAGGACGCTGTTTGGCAGATCAGTTGAGTCCAGGAGTTTGTGACCAGCCTGGGCAACATAGTGAGACTTTGTCTGTACTAAAAATACAAAGAAATTAGACAGACATGGTGCCACAGGCATGTGGTCCCAGCTACTCAGGAGGCTGAGTTGGGAGGATCACTTGAGACTGGGAGGTGGAGGTTGCTGTGAGCCCAGATTGAGTCATTGAATTCCAGTCTTGATTGCAGAGTGAGACCTTGTCTCCAAAAAAAAAAAAAAAAAGTGCTTATGAGGATTTCAGAAATGCAGAAATGTAGTGTTAAGTGAAAGGAACATTACAGATCAATAAATACAGTTACAGTCATAATATCACTATTATACCAAACAAAACAAATATATAATGTACATATTTGTACATAAATGGGTGTTACGGTGACTAAAGGAATCACAGTTGCCTGTGGATAATTATTTTCTAATGAAAATGAAACGACAGTGCTGTGTATGTTTATTTTAGTCTTTCAACATAATACTCTAGAAACTACTTAAACTCATGTCTTAACAAAACCTAAGTAGATCAATATAAAAAGGATTGTGAGATCAGTAAATATCCGTTACTGATATGAAAAAAATTATAATTTTAAATGCTATTACTCACCAGTGAAAGCTTTGGTAGAGTAAGATGCTAGGTTGAAGATGTTTCTTTTTACTCTGTTTTTCTGTGTTTTATCTCCTTGAAGCTTGGATACTGGCTTGGGAGGGGTCATTGGAGATAGAGTACTTTTACTCTGTACTGATGTTTCCAATTAATGACACAAGATGCAATTATAAAAAATAAAAATTGACATACAATGAGTCAATTCAATGGAGAAAAATCTATTTTAAAATGTGTATAAACACATACACAGCTTTAGTCTATACATGTATATATATTTGTCTCCATGCATATGTCTAAATATAACATTATAAAGCATGAGATGATTGATATAAAATTTTCATTTCTCAACTTTTCTTATGGTACTTTATAGCCTATATGTAAATTGTAATAAAAAAATTAATTTGATCTAATAATCTTTGTATTTTGAAAACAATTGAGTGCAACAAAACAGAATTTACATAATGTGGTATTTCTTCACGTTAAATAATCAGATCAAGGTAGAATTCATCAAAAACTGTGTATTGGAAGACTAAATGTAAGTTGTGTGCTACTGTATAAGGAGAAGGACAAAAATCAGCTTTTGGTGCCTCTGTATTAGAATTGTTCATATTTTATTTATTTCATTTACAAATTAATTTTAGTAGATAGAATAAATCTCATTATATTATTAAAGTTTATTTCAACAACAATCTGAATTAGTTCTAAATAAAGCAAAAATTTGTAAATAAAAAAATAAAAAATTGGTAAAGACAATTCAGTATATCAGATCCAGTGGAATGTTTATACCGTACTTTCTTCCTTTGTTATCTGTGCATTTTCTCTCCTTCCTTCCTTCCTTCCTTCCTTCCTTCCTTCCTTCCTTCCTTCCTTCCTTCCTTCCCTCCCTCTCTCCTTTCCCTTCCCTTCCCAGCTTTCCTTTCCCTCCCTCCCTCCCTCTCTTCCTTCCTTCCTTCCTTCCTTTTTTCCCTTCTTGATTTTTCTTTTCAGATAAAATTAAACTTCCAAAATATTTTCTAAAACTTGTAGTCTATTTATTATTGCAATTTTTTATTTAGCAAACTATAAAGCAGAAATTGTCACCATAATGATTTTTCTACTTTTGATCTTCTTCCAAGAGGGAATTTGCCCTTTCCCCTGTTCCTTATTATAACATTCTCTGGCTTGAGTAAATGCACTGTTTTTTCTTTAAACTGAAAATGGCAAGTTTGACCTGCATTTTTTTTAAAAATCAGAACTTGTTTAAACATATAAAAATACAAATTTCAATATAAATTTTTATTTTTTCTATTTTTTACACATACCCCCATTTAATTTATATGCAAACAACACTATGGAATCAATAATTTTGAGTTAGTGACATGCGTTTTCTCCTTTAGTTGTGTTTAGTGTTATTTAAATGGTGGTGACGTTTTTGGAAGTTTGATAAGCCTCAAGCTGGTGCTATGTGATGCTTTGCTTCTACCGTTTAGCTCTCCAGGGTAATAAAAAGCTTCAGTCTATGCCATGCACCAAGTTATCCTTTCATCTCCTTTCGATGTGAATGCATCATTTACATGTTAAGTCTGCCTCTTTCTCTTCCTGATTACTCCTGACATCTTTATGATAAACTAGAAAAGGAAAAAGAATTGTACCACAGTTATCAAGTGGTCACCCAGATGATGATTCAAAACATGTTGAGAGTTTTATTATTCATAAAATTAATGTTATTTTAAATAAATTATTAGTATGATTGTTATCATTTTTACTAATAGAAAAGACAGACTTCTGAGGATACATCTGTGACTTCCTTGATTAATTAAAAAACTAAAAAAAAAAAAAAAAGAAAACTAAAAGAATAGAATTTTTAGGACTCAGAAAGACCATACATGGGCCTGGACTCCTTCATTTTCTAGTTGTACAGCTTGTAAAAATTAGTTGATTTCTCTTGTTATTAGTTTAGTTCTGTCACAGCAGAAATTGCACTGGAGTAAATTAAACAGGCAATAAAGTCTTTATCAGGAATATTACAATGAAAAAGAGAAAACAGGACTCAATCTGAACTCAGCATTGCTGAAACATAGACCTGGAGAGTATTAAAGTGCTGAGTTAAGAGAACAAAAAGGTACTGGAGGATATTGGCAAAGAGGTTGATCAAATGATGTTTAACATTATAAATATTGTATTATTCTGGTGCTCCACCCTACTGAAAATGTTAAGCTTAAAGACAAAATTTATTTATGTCCAGCCTTAATATACAGAACCACTTTACACAATCTGCTCGACTTGAGATACTACATAAAAAATATTAAAGGTAGAATAAGATAACTAAATTAACAATTTTGGAAAAGACAAAAACAAAAATTTGGATATTTATTAATTGATCAACATCTGATATTTAATTTTAGATGATTAACTCACATATATAACCAGGTCTATAAAGAGGAAATTGGGTATTCTTTAAAACAAAGTATAGTTTTTATCATGTCCACTTTTATGGACCATGCTATGTATTTTGGAGGATTGATGTCTGTTAAATAGTTTCCAGATTATCTGATGGCATCTTCTATAAAAATAGACTCCACCAGATGAACATAAGGAACAGGTGAACAGATGGTAGCAGTTTTCAGGTTTGGGTTAAAACCACATTCATGATTTTAGACTTCAGGCTTGGTTAGAATGAGGCTGCCACAATCACTTTTGGAAAGGCCTCAGAAATTCCTTTTAAGACAAAGTGATTCTGAGCAGTATGTGCTGATGTCTTCCAGGATTAATTACACTCTGATGCAGGAAAGCTGAGCTCAAAACCAGAAGCAAGTTGACAAAACCTCCAGTGTAACTTAATATTTTGTTATATAGAATCCCCAGTACAGCTCTGAATACACAGTCAGTTGGCAAAACCCATAGTTACAATGAACCAATATTCAAGAGCCTGTCTCTGATGACTCTCAAGAGACTAGAAACTGCTCATGCTCAGGCTAAACAGTGATTGAGGAGCATTGTAAACTGCATTTGTTACTGAAATAAAGAAGTTCAGGGTCTGGGAGAGCCTGTTCAGAATGTATGAAAGAAACAATTCACAATTCAGGCTCTGAAAGCTGCATTAATGTCATTAGTCTACAAAAATGAGAAAAAGAGTTTCTGCCTATTAGGTAATTGCAGAATGCTCCTCATCTGTGGTCATGCCACCTACTTCTTTCTTTATGGTGCTCACCCATTTCTTTCTCATCCTCCTTTCGCTAGCCAAATTACACCTTTCCTACGATTCTCTGTTGAAATGCCACATCTTCCACATGGCTTTGCCCCCCCAAAAAAGGTTATTTCTCTCTGCTGAATCCCCCCATACCAACAACAACAATAACAACAAACAATACAGGGGATATTACTCTTGTGGCAATTTTATTTTTACTATCTGTAATGAATTTTAAGGAACTTGTATAATTAGTCACTGTTGGGACGAAGAGTGTGATCTCCGTAGGTAGACAGAAGCATGTTGAATTCTAACGTAGCAACCACCAGGTTCCCTTAGCAAAGCACTTAACTTCTTTAAAACCTCAAGTTCTTTATTTGCAAGATGAGGATAGCAACAGTAGGCAGGCTTAGACTTTTGGAAATTAAATGATACAAAATATGCAAAGCGTCTAGTTGAGTTTACTGCAAAGTAGAGATTTATTGTTATTTTTACTCACAACTGCTCAAAATCATTGTTTAAACTGAATTCAACTTATCATCTGAAAAACATTTATTTTGCTCATAATAAAAATAAAAATGGGGGTTTTTGTCCAGAATATGTAAGAATATGTACTTAAAAATCAAAAGTGTCAAAGATATAAAAGTAGGTGTGAATCATTCTATTAAAACATATCACTATCCTTTTAACTATGATTCATATTATATATTTAAATTGACTTTTTTCTCCATTCTAGGCAGACCACATGCAGTTTCTTTCAACTTGGCAGTTTCACACCATTATGTTTCATTACACACTATGATGTGTCAAATAGGAAAACACTCCACTGGCTTGCTGATGAAAATTTAACGTGTCATTTATGTACCTATTTCTAGTTCTTAAAATGGTTTCCCAGGCTGAAATAACATGGTGAATAAATGTGGAGTAGCTATGTGCTTTTTAGTTTCAAGAAGAGAAAAAGAAAGGAAAAGAATGACTATTCAAAACCATTATTGAAGCTTGCAAGCCATTTCTAATTTGTAGAAGACGTAGCTGTGTGTGAGGCTATACCTAACTGGTATGATTCGAAAGGCACGAGGAAAACATCTTACTACAAATTTTCAACCTGTGTACTTGCAATATTACTATCAAGATGTGGAATTTTATTTGTTTTTTAAGAAGTCCATATGAACATTCAAATTTTCATGACAGTGATAAAATTTTCATCTTCAACCAATTGAATTTATTTGTTGTCAGTTTAGCAATATTTAGCAGAAAAAGAAATTTAAACTATGTAGAAGAGAGAATTGGAAATGCCCCGGAAAAAAATGGAAGAAAAAAATGTAGAAAGAATCAATAGTGAATTTTGCTTCAGCATACCTGAATATCTTCCATGAAAACAAATTAATTTGGCATCCTATCATTCAATGTAAGCTGGTGTTACCAATATGAACCAAAAGGTGTCATTCAAGCACTTGTGTGTGTGTTTTGTTTTTAAATAAATTCCCATGGGGAGTAGGATTAGGGATTCCATTATTATTTCCATCTGGAGGACTATAGAATTAGAAAGAATATGAAATATGAATATAATATTTATTATTTTATTTAACATTTCTTAAAGATTTTTTCAGATCCATGATTTAAATTAATTTTTAAATGTGAGTGTAAGCTGTGGTTTTTATTTATCTAGTCTCTTTCCTCTCATTATTAGGGTAATTGTTACAATCAAGATCTCTCTGTATATTGATGGTCATGTGTTTAATCCGATTCTATATGAATAATAGAAATCGGGTTTAAATATGGGAATCAGCTTTTGCCCGTTCCTTTCATTTCTGAACTTCAGCACTGACTGTATCTTATAGTGATTAACTCACTTTAAATATTTCTATAGAATTTTCCCTTGAAAAATGCCCACATTCTTTTAAATACCTTCAACCAAAAGGAATTAATTTCTCTTCAGATTTGACAGCCTCCAACCCGTTCCCATGTTGTCCCTGCCATCTTCATCCAGGTAAACTCTCCCTTTTTACAACTCCTCCAGGAGTTTCACAGAGAGTACGCCTTTATAGAGCCCACATTTCTCAGTGATTCTCATCTTCCATTTCTGTCTTGCACTGCCCTCATCACCCAGTCCTTATTGCTCTCATGCTGCTCTTGGGAAATGAATGATGTCATGCATTTCTACCTCAGTGAATCCAGTAGCAAATCTTCTTTCTTTCAGTCACACTCGTACCTGTGGAATAAAAGAGATTGCAATTCAAAGATTTATTGTACTGAGTGTGTGTGTGTGTTGTGTGTGTGTGTGTGTTGTGTGTGTGTGTGTGTTTCTCCCAACATCATTACAGACTATAGAGCTGCAAATAGAATGTCTTTTCCTTAGAGAAAAATATATTACGTATATCTTCAACACCTGAAAATACTTCAAAAAACCATTAAGTCCCATTTCTTCGAGCTACCTCACGATTCATAAAGTCTCATACAATTTGCAGTGCAGAAATCCTACTACTGAACCTTCTTTAAAAACACCAGTGGGCCCCAGCACAGTGCAGCTGTCTTACCGAAAAGTGGCCAGACTGTTTACCATGCAGGTCTCCATTCACGCTACTCCTCACATGGCAGGGTCTCCTGACTTGGGACTGCAGCCAATCCTGCCTGGGCTCTGGACTAGAGATAGTTGTGACTCTGCATTGCCCTGGAACAGAGCATCCAGAGGTAGCAGGCAGGCCACCATTTTTGCTGCTCTGCAGCCCCTGCTCCTGCTGCCCTCAGGCTCGAAAGGGAGTGCAGTGATTAGGGACTAATGCAAGCCCCCAGTAGAGAGTAGCTGCCTTACAGAAAAACAGCCGGACCATTTTCCTTGCAGGTCCCTTCCTCACTATTTTTCACTGAGAAAGGCCTCCTGACCTGGGCACTCAACACAACCACCCTGTCCCTGCCTGAACATTTCAGTTGGTGTCAGGTCTGAGTTTCTCTGGGGAGGAAATCCCAAAGACAATCCACAGCACCTCTGCCATTGCAACTGCAGGAGTACCACCATTACTGCCCTTCACCTGTGAGTTCCTGCTCCCCACTGCTCATCACTATGTAGGGCCCCCTGACTCGGGCCCACAACACAGCTGCCCCATCCCAGTCCAAATACACTGAGTGGTGGTGGCTCTGCATTTCTCTGTGTTGAAGCCCCAAGAGACAAATGAAAGATCTGCCACAGCCACTGCCAAGGACACTTCCTCTTTTGCCTGCAAGATGAGGACGGAACATAAAGACTGAGCTCACCCCAGGGCTATGGTGTACAGCATGGACATTGCTAGTTGATACTTGCAGCCAGCACTCAAGGGGTAGAGGAGGCCACACTTTCAGTGGAATATGCCTCCAATGTCCCCAACCTAATATTCTTTGCTAATATTACCCCCATGAAACCAAGGACAAGAATTCAGCTACAAATAAAGACGCACAAAGCCTCAGCCCTCGGAAAACATCTAGAAAAAAAGTCAACTAGCCATACTCAAATTACACCACAGTGAAAGGAACATCAGCCCACAAAGATGAGAAAGAACCAGTGCAAGAACTCTAGCAACTCAGAAAGCCAGAGTGTCTTTTTTTTTTTTTTTTTTCTACACATGACTAAACTAGTTCCCTTGAAAAAGTTTTTAACCAAACTGGAATGGCTGAAATGAAAGGCATAGAATTCAGAATATGGATAGCAACAAAGATCATCAAGATTCAGGAGAAAGTTGAAACCCAATCCAAGGAATCTAAGCATTTCAATAAAACAACATAGGAGTTTAAATATACAATGGCCATTATAATAAAGAACCAAACTGAACTGACAGAGCTGAAAAACACGCTACAAAAATCTCATAATACGATCACAAGTATTAGCAGAAGACGCCAAGCTGAGGAAAGAATCGCAGAGCGCGAAGACTGGTTCTCCAAACTAACTCAAACAAAAGTGAGGGAAAAAGAAAAAAAAGAACAACCAAAACGTTTTTCCCCCCATTCTTCTGCATGGTTTCTATTCCGGCTGCACTGGAAACTGATTAGATTGTGCCCACCCAGATTAAGGGTGGTTCTGCCTTTCCCAGTCCAGTGACTCAAATGTTAATACTTTGGCAACACCTTCACAGACACACCAAGGATCAATGCTTTGCATCCTTCAATCCAATCAACTTGACACTCAATATTAACCATCACAAGCTGATAACAAGTTCAATCATGTGAAAATTTTACATGTTTACTTCTCCTCTCACATGTTCATGTTATTGATCAGAGTTTACTGTTTTTATTGCACACTATTAATACTTCTTGTAGCTACAATTATTCTCAATACTTTTGTTTTTAAACATTTTTCTTTTAATTTTTATACTGGAATTAAAAGTGATTTGCATGCCATCATTGCAGTATTTCAGTGTGCTGTATTTTTAAAACATATTTGTGTTGACAGTTTTATGCTTTCCTATGCTTCTATGTTACTGTTCAGTAGCCTTTCATTTCAACTTGAAGAACTGTCTTGTAAGGCAGGTTTTAGGTGAACTACCTCAGCTTTTGTTCGTCTGGGAAGTTTTTGTCTCTCACTCTTTCTAATGGGCAATTTTGTCAGGAATGGTATTGTTGGCTGACATTTTGTCTTTCTGTACTTACATATTATCTTTCCGCTTATTTCTGCCCTGCAGAGTTTCAAACTGATAGTCTTATTAGGGGCAGGTGTGCATGTAAGCAGTTGCTTTTCTTTTGCTGCTTTTAAACTTCCTTGTCTTTGACTTTTGACAATTTGATTACACTTTGTCCCAGTTCTACTTGGGAAACTTTGTGTTTCATGAATCTAAATGTCCATTTCCCTGCTCAGATTTGGGAGGTTTTCAGCCATTACTTTTTTAAAATAAGCTTTCTACTATTTTCTCTCTTACTTCCTCCTGGAACTTCATTATATGTATATTGGTTTCCTTGCTAGAGTTCCATATGTCCTTTGGATATTTTTTCTTTCTATTTTCTTTTCTTGCTCTTCTGATTGAATAATTTCAAATGAGCTCTTTTTGAGTTCCCTGATTCTTTCTTTGCTTTCATCTGATATTAAACACTTCTAGTAGATACTTCAATTCAATTATTATATCCTACAGCACTATAATTTTATTTGCTTTAATTGTTCTTCCCTCTGTTGATATTCTTATTTTGTTTATATGTCATTTTCTGATTTTATTTAGTTTTCTGTCTGTTTTCTCTTGTTAACTCACTGAGCTCCTTTAAGATAATTCTTCTTAGGCAATTCGTAGCCTTCAATTTATTTAGGATCAGTTACTGGGAATTTATTTCCTTCATTTAATTGTGTCATTTGTTTTGAATTTTTGTATTTCTTGTAGCTTTGTGCTGGTATTGATACATCCTAAGAAACAGCCACCTCTCAATACTGCCTTAGATTGAGAAAGTCTTATTAGCCTAAGTAGAAATCTCTGCCTTTATTCTTAGCTGTCCTAGGCATCCAGTTTTCTTTTCTTGATTGTTCTGGACCCTGTAGTCTATTGCTCCTTCTGGTGTCTGACTATGCTGTTTCCTTCAGCTCTCAGTGTAGAACGAGAAAGAATCAAGCACCCGGGCAAGAATACTGGAAGCACACACTACCTCTCTCCTTCTGTCTTTGAAAGAAGCCTCAATTCAGTTCATTTTCATAATCTTGCAGAGCCTTACCAGCTGGAAGGAGTCCCTCATTTCTTTTTATTTGTTTCTAGCTGTCCCAGGTGTGCAAATGATGCTGGTTCTTCAGCCCTCAATGTTAGGTGAACCAGTAGCTGACCTCTTGGTGAGTGAACTAAAGGCTGGGGACATTGGAGGCATATTCCACTTTTTCCCCATCCTCCTGAAGGAGAAACCTCAGTTCTGTACCTTATCTTGGTCTCTCAGAGCTACATCAGCTGCAGAGAGATGCTTACCTCTTTTCCTTTGTTCCCAGCTGCCCCAGGCATGGGGACTATTCTGGTTCCTTCAGTGTTTAGGGTGAGGCATGACAGAAATCTTGGAGGGCACACTAAATGCCTATTCATTTGGCACAAATTGTAGGCTTTTACTTCTTGGATAAGTACTGTGAAAGAGAACACACCTTGTTAAAACAAAAGCCAAGTAACTGGGGTAAGTGGGTAAGATTTCAGGTTGGAATTTCTAGTCTTTGAATCATTATCATCCCCTCATCTTAGCCAGCACTTACAGGTGTTGTACTAATCCTTTCTGCTTAGTGTACTTGGATGGGTAACAACCAACCAGTTCCATGTCATAAGATAGATTTTTCTGTCATCACAGGAGTTATTTCACAGAGATGGCATTATTTGCTTTACATATGGTTAGCATTTCCCAGTGGATAGACAAGAGCATATTTTGTGCCATATTTTTCCAACCCTAAGTACATAGAAGTCCTATGAATATTAAAAAATATATTTTTCTCATTAAAAGTGTTATGAGTTTCTGGACTAGCATTAGATCTTTATGTGCTCTGAGTCACACTCTGAAGATTTTGTACTCAAATATGTTTGCTTAAATATCCAATCTTTTATTCACTGATATCTAATGGGTAGTAAATTTCCTATCAGAGGTTAGGTAAAAGTTAATCAAGTCTGAAAAAATATGGAAAACCTAACATTGACTACATTATCTGTTAGACTAATGTCTTATCCTCTGAGCTTCCTGAATAAGACTAAGAATATTCACTCTATTGACAGGCACTTTGTGTCAACTATTATCCCATTGCCCTCACTATTGCTTGAATTATACTGCTAAAAGTGAAATGAATAAGAAAACCATAGAAATTGGTTTCAATAGAAATTACTTAAAACAGGATGATACTGTGTTCTCGTATTAAATAGTAAAAAAAAAAAAAAAAAAAAAAAAAAAAAAAAAAAATTAAGTTTTTGCAAAAGACTTGTTTTAACCTCTTAAGAAAACGTCTTTTGCAGATAAGTATCATTCTCACCTTCCCAAATATCTGAATGGTAATGAAAAAATTTAGTCATGAAAGTGAATCACCAACACTGAGACAAAGGAAACTCATTATCAAATTAGAGATTAATGAATACAATGGGGGAATAAAATTCCTTCATATGTCAGGAGGAATTTATTAAGACAGAGTGAAAAGGTGCCATACATACCCAACTGTTTATTTTTCTAGTTTTTTGAGTTCAAGATGAGATGAATACTTTAATCTAAACAAATGAGATAATTTGTCATTTCACATGGGTGTGAGAGTACCAAAAATGTATAGTTGTTATTTCAGCAACAAAACACAACAGTGTCCCACACAAATGTATGTCATTAACAATAAACCACAGTATCGTAAAACAACTGCACAAGCTAAAGTTGAGAGAATAGGTGTCATATGCAATCTAATCTGGACCAACAGAGAAAACTAAAATAGATAATTAGAAAAAGAATCAGTAGGATCTACATTTGTCACAGTTTGAAGGATATTTTACTAGAGCATATTAAAGACCATCTTATTCAAATCATTCATTTCATAGATGTAGTAGCTATTTGGTACAATGACATGTGCAGGAATTAGAGGTTTTTAACAAACCATAGACTTAAAAAGAATTTTTCTTACTGAAGAGTGCTATACTAAATAATAAGTTGAGAGTTAAAATTTGAGACACACTTTCCAATTTCCACACATTTTCAATAACATTTCATATTGTATCACCCCAATATCTGTAATAAACAACAGGTAATGTGTCATATTTTTATGTGTCTTTATTTATAAACTAGTTTTTTCTATATAGCATCTAGACAATAATTGCTTATAACACTGAAACCAATGCAGTTATTTGATATTTTTAGTCATAATATTCATATTCTTATATCTGACATTTGATACTATAGTCCCAATCAGAATAGGTATTGAGAGAATTTCACAAATAAGATTATGTGTATATACATATTTCACAGAATATATATAACATATATAATTTCAGAGATTATTTATAATATATATTATGTT
>NW_012103765.1:728873-729217 GCF_000951045.1 Mandrillus leucophaeus
AAAAAAAAAAAAAAAAAGAAAAAAAGAAATTAAGTTTTTGGAAAAGAGTTGTTTTAACCTCTTAAGAAAACGTCTTTTGCAGATAAGTATCATTCTCACCTTCCCAAATATCTGAATGGTAATGAAAAAGTTTAGTCATGAAAGTGAATCACCAACACTGAGACAAAGGAAACTCATTGTCAAATTAGAGATTAATGAATACAATGGGGGAATAAAATTCCTTCATATGTCACGAGGAATTTATTAAGGCAGAGTGAAAAGGTGCCATACATACCCAACTGTTTATTTTTCTAGTTTTTTGAGTTCAAGATGAGATGAATACTTTAATCTAAACAAATGAGATA
>NW_012103765.1:729267-729644 GCF_000951045.1 Mandrillus leucophaeus
GATATTGGCTGTGGGTTTGTCATAAATAGCTCTTATGATTTTGAGATACGTTCCATTAATACAGAATTTATTGAGAGTTTTTAGCATGAAGGGCTGTTGAATTTTGTCAAAGGCCTTTTCTGCATCTGTTGAGATAATCATATGGTTTTTGTCTCTGGTTCTGTTTATATGCTGGATTACATTTATTGATTTGCATATGTTGAAACAGCCTTGCATCCCAGGGATGAAGCCCACTTGATCATGGTGCATAAGTTTTTTGATGTGATGCTGAATTTGGTTTGCCAGTGTTTTATTGAGGATTTTTGCATCGATGTTCATCAGGGATATTGGTCTAAAATTCTCTTTTTTATTGTGTCTCTGCCAGGTTTTGGTATCAG
>NW_012103765.1:729694-730576 GCF_000951045.1 Mandrillus leucophaeus
GTGAAAAGGTGCCATACATACCCAACTGTTTATTTTTCTAGTTTTTTGAGTTCAAGATGAGATGAATACTTTAATCTAAACAAATGAGATAATTTTTCATTTCACATGGGTGTGAGAGTACCAAAAATGTAGAGTTGTTATTTCAACAACAATACACAACAGTGTCCCACACAAATTTATGTCATTAACAATAAACCACAGTATCTTAAAACAACTGCACAAGCTAAAGTTGAGAGAATAGGTGTCATATGCAATCTAATCTGGACCAACAGTTAGAGAAAACTAAAATAGATAATCAGAAAAAGAATCAGTAGGATCTACATTTGTCACAGTTTGAAGGATATTTTACTAGAGCATATTAAAGACCATCTTATTCAAACCATTCATTTCATAGATGTAATAAATATTTGGTACAATGACATGTGCAGGAATGAGAGGTTTTTAACAAACCATAGACTTAAAAAGAATGTAAGTTTCTTACTGAAGAGTGCTATGCTAAAAAATAAGTTGAGAGTTAAAATTTGAGACACACTTTCCAATTTCCACACATTTTCAATAACATTTCATATTGTATCACCCCAATATCTGTAATAAATAACAGGTAATGTGTCATATTTTTATGTGTCTTTATTTATAAACTAGTTTTTTCTATATAGCATCTAGACAATAATTGCTTATAATACTGAAACTAATGCAGTTATTTGATATTTTTATTCATAATATTCATATTCTTATATCTGACATTTGATACTATAGTCCCAATCAGAATAGGTATTGAGAGAATTTCACAAATAAGATTGCGTGTATATACATATTTCACAGAATATATATAGCATATATAATTTCAGAGATTATTTATATGCTATGTTATATATAATCTCT
>NW_012103765.1:730626-730976 GCF_000951045.1 Mandrillus leucophaeus
AAGGGCTGTTGAATTTTGTCAAAGGCCTTTTCTGCATCTATTGAGATAATCATATGGTTTTTGTCTCTGGTTCTGTTTATATGCTGGATTACATTTACTGATTTGCATATGTTGAACCAGCCTTGCATCCCAGGGATGAAGCCCACTTGATCATGGTGCATAAGTTTTTTGATGTGCTGCTGGATTAGGTTTGCCAGTATTTTATTGAGGATATTTGCATCGATGTTCATCAGGGATATTGGTCTAAAATTCTCTTTTTTTATTGTGTCTCTGCCAGGTTTTGGTATCAGGATGATGTTGGTCTCATAAAATGAGTTAGGGAGGATTCCCTCTTTTTCTATTGATTGGAA
>NW_012103765.1:731514-732905 GCF_000951045.1 Mandrillus leucophaeus
TTTAAATAACTTTAAATGCCTATGAAAGAAATGGAAAGGTTTTTCTTTCTCCTAAAATTATAATGAAGATAAATCACGTTAATTAAATTACATTTCAGTATCTACCAACTTTGACATAGTTACATGCACCTTGAAGCTCTTAAGCAGCATGAATTATAAATGACATTGGCTACACAAGCTTCCTACTTTCGTGAAGCACTATGCGCTGTACATAAGATGAAACAGAAAAAATGGAAATTTTGCTCTTAATCTTTCTTTCTTTTTTTTTTTTTGAGAACCACTGATTTAGCGAAATCCTTTATTGCACAGAATCATGACATGTATTTTTTCTTTCTTAAAACTCTTTATTTTCTGTATCTCCCATATCCCACATTGATAACCTTTCCTACGATCCAGCACCTGGAGAGAAGGTAGCCTAAATTTCGGGAAAACTAAGATTGGGCTTCCTGTAGCTCAGTAGAAATCCTGAAACTTCTATTTATTTTAAAGGACCGTTAACTTTTCTTGGGATTCCAATGCTACTACTTCCAGAAGGGGACCTCCTTAAGGAACCATGGGCATTTGATGTTAAAGCACCATGATACATAATTTTTGGTAGCATATCTGCCCATTGTTTAGAGGTCACATTATAGATGACATCCTCTTAAATGTGTCAGACTTGCATTCTTTTTTTTTTTTTTAATTATACTTTAAGTTCTAGGGTACATGTGCACAATGTGCAGGTTTGTTACATATGTATACATGTGCCATGTTGGTGTGCTGCGCCCATTAACACAGCAGCACCCATCAACTCATCATTGACATCAGTTATAGCTCCCAATGCCATCCCTCCCTCCTCCCCACTCCCCATAATAGGCCCCGGTGTGTGATGTGCTCCTTTCTGTGTCCAAGTGATCTCATTGTTCAATTCCCACTAATGAGTGTGAACATGCGGTGTTTGGTTTTCGTGTTCTTGCGAAAGATTGCTGAGAATGATGGTTTTCAGCTGCACACATGTCCCTACAAAGGACATGAACTCATCCTTTTTTATGTCTGCATAGTATTCCATGGTGTATATGTGCCACATTTTCTTAATCCAGTCTGTCACCGAAGGACATTTGGGTTGATTCCAAGTCTTTGCTATTGTGAATAGTGCCGCAATAAACATACGTGGGCATGTGTCTTTATAGCAGCATGATTTATAATCCTTTGGGTATATATCCAGTAATGTGATGGCTGGGTCAGATGGTATTTCTAGTTCTAGATCCTTCAGGAATCAACATACTGTTTTCCACAATGGTTGAACTACTTTACAAGCCCACCAACAGTGTAAAAGTGTTCCTATTTCTCCACATCCTCTCCAGCACCTGTTGTTTCCTGACTTCTTAATGATTGCCATTCTAACT
This sequence comes from Mandrillus leucophaeus, assembly GCF_000951045.1. Lineage (NCBI taxonomy): Eukaryota > Metazoa > Chordata > Mammalia > Primates > Cercopithecidae > Mandrillus > Mandrillus leucophaeus. Next base: position 732,900 of record NW_012103765.1, read on the forward strand.
GGTGTG
>NW_012103765.1:732955-737078 GCF_000951045.1 Mandrillus leucophaeus
GTCCACTCCAGACCCTGTTTGCCTGGGTATCAGCAGCAGAGGCTGCAGAAGATAGAATATTGCTGAACAGCGAGTGTACCTGTCTGATTCTTGCTTTGGAAGCTTCCTCTCAGGGGTGTACTCCACCGTGTGAGGTGTGGGGTGTCGGTCTGCCCCTAGTGGGGGATATCTCCCAGTTAGGCTACTCAGGGGTCAGCGACCCACTTGAGCAGGCAGTCTGTCCATTTTCAGATCTCAACCTCCGTGCTGGGAGATCCACTGCTCTCTTCAAAGCTGTCAGACCGGGTTATTTACCTCTGCTGAGGTTTCTGCTGCTTTTTGTTTAGCTATGCCCTGTCCCCAGAGATGGAGCCTACAGAGACGTGCAGGCCCCCTTGAGCTGCGGTGGGCTGCACCCAGTTCAAGCTTCCCAGCAGCTTTGTTTACCTACTTAAGCATCAGCAACGGCAGGCACCCCTCCCCTAGCCTTGCTGCTGCCTTGCGTTAGATCTCAGACTGCTGCGCTGGCAATGAGGGAGGCTCTGTGGGCATGGGACCCTCCTGGCCAGGTGTGGGATATAATCTCCTGGTGTGTCATTTGCTAAGACCCTTGGGAAAGCACAGTATTATGGTGGGAGTTACCCGATTTTCCAGGTGTTGTGTGTCTCAGTTTCCCTTGGCTAGGAAAAGGGATTCCCTTCCCCCTTGCACTTCCCAGGTGAGGCGATGCCTTGCCCTGCTTCAGCTCTCACTGATCGGGCTGCACCAGCTGACCAGCACCGATTGTCCAGCATTCCCCAGTGAGATGAACCCGGTACCTCAGTTGAAAATGCAGAAATCACCTATCCTCTGTGTCACTCGTGCTGGGAGCTGGAGGCTGGAGCTGCTCCTATTCGGCCATCTTGCTCCTGGAACCTTAATTTTTCGTCAGAGATGTGTTAATATTCACCAGCTTCCTAGTATCCGGAATGGATTTGTAATAAAAGAATCTATATTTACATGAGTAACCATTTCTATTTATTATTTTAAGTCCTCATGTTTTTCTGTAAAGTCTGAAGTAAAGCACACAGTCTGTTGTTATCATGAGGTAGATTAAAATAATTCTTAATAAATTGCTATTATTTATTGCCATAAATTAGACTTATTTGTGAAGGTTAAAAAACAGATGCTGATCTCTGCCTACTTATATGGTATCTTCTTGAGATAGCTCTTAGCCTTTGTTAAAAATGAAAATAAAGTCATCAGCCATCCACTCTAAGAAAACTTAATTACATTGCATGGTAGATGTTCAGTGAATTCACATATGTAGAGCAGCATATGGAAATATTTTAGTCCAAGAAAGGGTTTGAGAGAGATATAGATCACTGAAATGTTGAAAAATCAAGGCAGAGATATTCAGAAACTCCTGGACACTGATTTCTCTTTCCCATTCAGGATGAAGATGTGGCATTAGTGGTTCAAGAGCAAGAAGTGTAAATGTTTGTAAATATTCCTTTAGTTGGGAAAATATATTTTTTAATGAAAATTCTCGAAGAATGGTCATATTAGCTCCAAATATAAAATGAGATGAATTGGCCTTCTAGAGCTGGTGTAACCTAACTTTGCACAAGAAATGTCACATCTTCCTGTCTCTTCTAGAAAATCTGGTCACCAAAGAATGCTACACAGATATGGACCCCAAATACCCCTTTATTCTGGAGTCACCGTGTTCTTCTCTTACCAATTTTGAATCAACTGAAATTTTGACAGCAGCATCAGTATTGACTGTAAAGCAAAGTCATCAAACAGTAACATGGTAATAGTTTGAAAGTGGTGTTGTTAGTGAAGTGAAAGAAAGAGGAATAAATGAACTCAATATGCCTTTGTAATACATAACACACATGAAGGGGGCTATTGGATCAGTGAAGGAAGATTTATGTTTGAAAATCCTTACCAGTGGATTTTATCTTCATTTATTTTAGCTATACCTGGAACCAGCCAGGTAGTATGCCTTATCAAAATCAGTAAAGCCAATGGATAAAATGCCGCAAGATGTAGTTTCTTGGCCTCAACTTCCATTTTAGTCAATGAATATTTAGAGATGCTCTTTGAGCCCATATTCACATTAGTGACTGTTATACTAGAAATTGGTCAAACACAAAATAATAAAATTGAAAAGATTACATGTAAAATCATTTATGTAGTGGAATAGAAATGTTGCCTCCACAAATGTCTTCAATAAATAGTCTTTATAATTGAGTCTGATGACTAATGATGTAAAAATATTTTTCATGGATTGAATATCTTCCTTAGAGAAATGTATGTTCAAATATTTTACATATTTTAATTTTATTTTATAAGTTCTGGGGTACATGTGCAACATGTGGAAGTTTGTTACATAGGTAAATGTGGGCCATGGTGATTTGCTGCACCTATCAATCCATCACCTAGGTATTAAGCCTGGCATGTGTTAGATTTTTCCTTATGCTCTCTCTCTTCCAACTACCCTTCACCAATGGGCCCAGTGTGTGTTGTTCCCCTCCCTGTGTCCATGCGTTCTCATTGTTCAGCTCCCATATATGACTGAGAACATGCAGTGTCTGGTTTTCTGTTCCTGCATTAGTTTTCTGATGATAATGGCTTCCAGCTCCATCCATGTCCCTGCAAAGGACATGATCTCATTCCTTTGTATGACTACATAGTATTCCATAGTATATATATACCATATTTTCCTTAATCCAGTCTATATTTGATGGACACTTGGGTTGAATCCATGTCTTTGCTATTGTGAATAGTGATGCAATGAACATACACGTGCATGTATCTTTATAATAGAATGATTTCTATACCTTTGGGTATATATCCAGTAATGGGATTGCTGGGTCAAATGATATTTCTGGTACTAGATCTTTGAGGAATTGCCACACTGTCTTCTACAAGAGTTGAACTAAATTACATTCCCACCAACACTGTAAAAGCATTCCTGTTTCTCTGTAGCCTCACCAGCATCTGCTGTTTCCTAATTTTTTAGTAATTGCCATTCTGAACATGAGATGGTATTTCACTGTGGTTTTGATTTGCATTTCTCTAATGGTCAGTGATGTTGAGTTTTTTTTCATATGTTTGTTGGCTACATATATGTCTTCTTTTCAGAAGTGTCTGTTCATGTCCTTTGCTGACTTTTTAATAGGGTTGTTGTTTCTTGTAACTATGTTTGAGTTCCTTGTAGACTCTGGATATTAGATCTTTGTCAGATGAAGAGATTGTAAAAATTTTCTCCCATTGTGTAGGTGGTCTGTTCACTCTGATGATACTTTCTTTTGCTGTGTAGAAGCTCTTTAGTTTAATTAGATCCCATTTGTCAATTTTTGCATTTGTTGCAATTTCTTTTGATGTTTTCATCATGAAATCTTTGCCTGTGACTATGTCCTGAATGGTAGTACCTAGATTTTCTTCTAAGATTTTTATAGTTTTGGGTTTTACATTTTAAGCATTTAATCTATCTTGAGTTAATTTTTGTCTAAGATGAAAGGAAGGGGTCCAGTTTCAATTTTCTCCATGTGGCTAGCCAGTTCTCCCAGCACCAATTATTTAACAAGGAATTCTTTACCCATTGCTTGTTTTTGTCAGGTTTGTCAAAGATCAGATCGTTGTAAGTGTGTAGTCTTTTTTCTAAGTTCTCTATACTGTTCCATTGGTCTATTTATCTGTTTTTGTAACAGTACCTTGCTATTTTTTTGTTACTATAGCCTTATATTATAGTTTGAAGTCAGATAGGGTGATGCCTCCAGGTTTGATCTTTTTGAATAGGATTGTATTGAATATATGGGCTCTTTTTAGGTTTCATATGAGTTTTAAAATAGTTTTTTTTCTAGTTCTGTGAAGAATGTAGATGGTAATTTAATGGGAATAGCATTGAACCTATAAATTACTTGGGGGCAGGACGGCCATTTTCGTGATACTGATTCTTCCTATCCATGAGCATGGAATGTTTTTTCATTTGTTTGTATCATTTATGATTTCCTTGAGCAGTTGTTTTGTAGTTTTCCTTGAGTCAGTCCTTAACTTCCCTTGTTAGCTATATTCCTAGATATTTTATTCTCTTCGTAGCAATTGTGAATGGGAGTTCATTCATGATTTGGCTCTGTTTGCCTGTGGTTGATTT
>NW_012103765.1:737128-744106 GCF_000951045.1 Mandrillus leucophaeus
CTTGTTAGCTATATTCCTAGATATTTTATTCTCTTCGTAGCAATTGTGAATGGGAGTTCATTCATGATTTGGCTCTGTTTGCCTGTGGTTGATTTACAGGAATCATGTTAATTTTGTATCCTGAGACGTAGCAGAAGTTGCTTAGCAGCTTAAGTAGCTTTTGGGCTGAGACAGGGTTTTTTTTTAGATATAGCATCATTTCATCTGCAAACAGAGACAATTTGACTTCCTCTCTTCTTACTTGAATGTCCATTATTTCTTTCTCTTGCTTGATTGCCCTGGCTAGAACTTCCAACACGATGTTGAATAGGAGTGGTGAAAGAGGGCATCCTTGTCTTACAGCAGTTTTCAAGGTGAATGTTTCCAGCTTTTGCCCATTCAGTATGATATTGGCTGTGGGACTGTCATAAATAGCTCTTATTATTATTATATTTTGAGGTATGTTCCATGAATACCTAGTTTATTGAGAGTTTTTAACCTGAAGGGATATTGAATTTTATTGAAGGCCTTTTCTGCATCTATTGAGATAATCATGTGTTTTTTATCTTTAGTTATGTTTATGTGATGAATTACATTTATTGATTTGCATATGTTGAACCAGCCTTACATCCCAGGGATGATGCTAACTTGACCATGGTGGATAAGTTTTTTGATATGCTGCCAGTATTTTATTGAGGATTTTTGCATCTGTGTTCATTAGGGATATTGACACGAAGTTTTCTTATTTTGATGTATTTCAGCCAGGTTTTGGTATCAGGATGATTATGGAATAGTAAAATGAGTCCCTCCTTTTAAACTGTTTGGAATAGTTTTAGAAGAAATGGTACCAGCTCTTCTTTGTAGAAAATCAGCTGGTAGGCATCAACTGTAAATCTTTCTGGTCCTGGGCTTTTTTTGGTTGATAGTCTATTTATTACTGCCTCAATTTCAGAACTTATTATTTCTTTATTCAGAGATCCAGTTTCTTCCTGGTTCAGACTTGAGAGAGTGTATGTGTTCAGGAATTTATCCATTTTTTTTTCTAGATTTTCTAGTTTATATGAATAGAGGTGTTTATAGTATTCTCTGATGGTAGTTTGTATTTCTGTGGGGTCAGTGGTGATACCTCTCTTACCATCTTATATTGTGTCTATTTCATTCTTCTCTCCTTTCTTCTTTATTAGTGTAGCTACTGGCCTATCTATTCTATTATTTTTTTCAAAAAACAGCCCCTGGATTCATTAATTTTTTGAAGAGTTTTTCATATCTCTGTCTTCTTCCATTCCACTCTTATATAGGTTATTCGTTGTATTCTGCTAGCTTTGAGGTTTGTTTGCTCTTGTTTCTCTAGTTCTTTCAGTTGTGATGTTAAGATGTTGATTTGTGCTTATTGATGTGGGCTATTAGTGGCATAAAACTTTCTTTTAATACTTCTTTAGCTGCATCCCATAGATTCTGGTATATTGTCTCTCTGTTCTCATTAGTTTCAAAGAACTTTTTGATTTATGTCTTAATTTCATTATTTACCCTGGAGTCATTCAGGGGCAGGTTGTTCAATTTCCATGTAGTTGTATGGTTTTGAGTGAATTTCTTAATCTTGAGTTCTAATTTGATTGTACTGTGTCTGAGAGACTGTTTGTTATGATGTCACTTGTTTTGCATTTGCTGAGGAGTATTTTACTTGCGATTATGTGATCAATTTTAGAGTTGGTGCCATGTGGCACTGAGAATAATGTATAGTCTGTTGTGTTATGGTGGAGAGTTCTTTCTTCATTCAGGGCTGAGTTCAGGTTCTGAATATCTTTGTTAATTATCTGTCTCAATGATCTGTCTAATATTGACAGTAGGGTGTTAAAGTCTCCCTCTATTGTTATGTGAGGGTCTAAGTCCCTTTGTAGGTCTGTAAGAATTCACTTTGTGAATCTGGGTGCTCCTGTATTCAGTGAATATATATTTAGGAGAGTTAGCTCTTCTTATTGAATTGAACCCTTTACCATTATGTAGTGACCTTTTTTTTTTTTTTTTTATCTCTGTTGGTTTAAAGTCTATTTTCTCAGAAACTAGGATTCCAACCCTTTGTTTTTTTCTGCTTTCCATTTCCTTGGTAAATTTTCCTCCATACCTTTATTTTGAGCCTATGTATGTCTTTGCATGTGAAATGGATCTCTTGAATACAGCATACCAATGGTTCTTGACTTATCCAGGTTGCCATCTTGTGTTTTTCAATTGGGGCATTTTGACCATTTACATTTAATGTTAATATTTTTATGTGTGAATTTAATACTGTCATCATGATGTTAGCTGGATATTCTCCAGATTTCTTAATGTAGTTGTTTCGTAGTGTCATTGGTCTGTGTACTTTAGTGTGTTTTTGTAGTGGCTGATAATGATTTTTCTTTTCCATATTTAGTGCTTTCTTCAGGGCCTCTTGCAAGGTAGGCCCAGTGGTTCCAAATTCCCTCAGCATTTGTTCTTCTGTAAAGGATTTTATTTCTCCTTCACTTATGAAGCTTAGTTTGGCCAGATATGAAATTACGGTTTGGAAATTATTTTAATTAAGAATTTTTACTGATTTTTAAGTTGGGTTATTTGTCTTTTTTATTTTAAGTTGAAAGTTTTAAAAATATATTCTGAATTTAAGGCTAATGAGATACATAATTTATATTTTTTTCCAATTCAGTGGATTGCCTCTTCACTAGCTTGATAATATCTTTTGAATCAAAAAAGTTTTGAATTTTGATTAAATCTACTTTATATGTATTTTCAGTTTGGTCACTTGTAGTTTATATGTCCTATCTTAAAAGTATTGTCAAATCTTAGGTCATAAAGATTTATCCAATTGTTTCACTAAATTTTATAATTTGATCTTTTACATTTAGGTCTTTGATTAATTTTGTGCTAATTTTTAGTATGATGTAAAGCAGACATGCATAGCATTTTTTTTTTCATGCAGATATCCAGTTGCTTTGGCACTTTAGTCGAAAAGACTCTCCTTTCCCCACTGAATGATCTTGGCACCCTCTCTGAAAATCAATTCACCACTGATATATGAGTTTATGTCTGAACTCTCAATTTGATTCCATTGATCTACACATCTATCTTTATGGCAGTATACCACATTTTCTTGATTAGTATTGATTTGTAGTAAGTATTGGAATTGAGAAGGTATTTCATATTTGTTCTTCCATTACACATGTTTTAAAATCTTCTGGGTTGCTGAAGTTTCCATATGAATTTTAGAATTGAGTCTTACATTTTTTCAAACAAGCTAACTGGAATTCTAATTGGGATTGAGTTGAATCTGTTAATTATTTTGTATATTATACCATCTTAACAATCTTAATAATATTACATCTTCCAGTTCCTAAATGTGGGATATCTTTCCATCTATTTAGATCTTACTTAATTTATTTCAACAGTAGTTTCCGGTTTTCAGCATATAAATTTTGCACATATTGTCTTTTAAAATTTATTCTTTATGATTTTATAAATTTGATGCTGTTTTAAATAAAATTGTTTTTTAATTTTATTTTTAAATTGTTTATTGAAAGTGCACAGAATTACAACTTAAATATATTGACTACATATCCTGCAACCTCATTGAATTTGTTTATTAATTTTAATTTCTTTTTCTATGCAGACACTTTTTGGTTTAGTTAAGTCCCACTTGTTGATTTTTGGTTTTGTTGCAATTGGCTTTGAGGTCTGAGCTATAAATTTTTGGCCAAGGCTGATATTCAGGTGATATCTCTTAGGTTTTCTTCTAGGATTATTATAGTTTAGGTCTTATATCTATGTCTTTAATCCATCTTAAGTTTATTTTTGTATATGGTGATAGGTAGGGATAGTTTCAATCTTCTGCATATGAATAATACTTTATCCTAGCACCATTTGTTCATAGGGAGTCCTTTCCCCATTCCCTTTTTTGATCAACTTTTTTAAAGATCACCTGGTGGGTGTTTAGCTTTATTTTTGGCTTCTCTATTCTGTTCCTTTGATCTGTGTGTCTGTTTTTTACAGTAGCATGCTGTTTTGATTACTGTAGCCTTGTAGTATAGTTCCTTCAATATGGCTATATCATCATTCAACTCTTGGATTGTTTTTCTGGTTTCCTGGGACTGGATCTCAACTTTCTCTTCAAATTCCTTGAGCTTACTTGCCATCCAGATTCTGAATTCTCTGTCATTTCAGAAATTTTAATCTGTCTAGGATTTATTTCTGGGGAGCTTGCATGATCCTTCTAAGGTAAGGAAACACTCTGACTTTTTGAATTACTGGAGTTCTAAAGATAATTTCTTCCTAACTGAGAGAGCTAGTGTTTATTTTTATTTTTGAAATTGTTGTAATTTGGATGGTGCTTTATGTTTTTATTTTAATTTTTTTCCCTGGAGGATTTGACTATGGTGTATGTTATGTACAGTCAGTTGGTTTCATTTTTTGGGTACCTTCAGAAGGCCAAGTTTTGGTATGTGTTCCTTAGCCAGGGGCAGTTTCCCTCAATGGTTTTCACAGGTCTTGTGTGTTGAAGGAATTTAATTTAGTTTGGTAGTATAATTTAGTTTGCAATCCAGTAGATGGTGTTTAAGAGTTAGGGCCAACAGATAGGCCCTTAGCTGCACCTCTTTCGTATTTCAGTGTGTTTGCAGCAGTGCTCTGGAGAATGAAGGTGAGTGGGAGGTGAAAGATGACTTTCTCACAAAGACCATTTTTGGGCTTTGGGGGGGTACCCTTTTCAACTACTGGTACTGTTCTTGCATTTCCTTAGCCTGAATGGGGGCTTTGGTGGGCTGCACTTGCCCTTCCCTTAAGGTCAATCAGAGCTAAAGGTTAGGTCACCAAGAGACCTACAATTCCCTGGGGACCCCTGGACTTTTGAGCTTGGCAATGTCAGAGTTGTGGAGTATATCCACAGGTGGTCTGGTAATGCAGTGGTTTGGAGAGGAGAATCCTCAGGCAGGACATTGATGAAATGGTTGTGCAGCTGGTGTGGTGTCCACAGCCCGGGATTTTTAGCCCAGATGATAGCTGTGGGGCCCAACCAGTTCACACTCCCCTGACCAGGTCTCCCTCCATTGTCTGCCATGAGAGCAGCCCTGACCATCTAGACTTGTCCCAACACTTCTGTGCCCTGAACACTGGACTGTAACAGGAGTTTGTACTGCTGAGTTCCCTGGGGCAGAAGACGTAGCTGGCTAACAGACCAAGCTGCAGGCCAAGACTGGCACCCTTCCTGCACCAATCTTGCTGAGGGGGTGATGCCCAGTTTCCATCCTGGCATATGAACCCATGTCACAAGCTTTTCAGTGTTCTGAGAGCAGGGGCTTCTTCCTCACTGAAGCTCAGGACACAGATTTTAGCTCCTTACCCCTAGGGAGTGTGCTAGAATGCCGCAGGGTTGAGATTGGGGCTGCTGTTCGGCCCTCTGGCCCCTCAAGGTTGAACACCATCTGTGCTGGTGGGCAGTGTAGGGAGTCACTGGCAAAAGTCAGGCAGGAGAGTAAAGATTTTGTTGTGGGCACCCTCCTGCGGGAGCAGCCATGCAGGCAGTCTTGGTAGAGGCTGGCAAACAAGGGAGCTTATAGATCAGATGTGCTCTCCTCCCATCCAAAAAGCATCCCTGCTCCTTTTTGACCTGGCAGTCAGCAGAAGCTACAGACCCTCTGAGCAAGATGGACAGCATTGGAGGATGTGCTCCTATGGTCGCTTTTGTTCTGCAGTTACACTGGTGCACTGCAAAACCTTCTGGGCTCCATGCAGTTTCAAGCTCTACCTCTTCCTGCTCTCCAGCCAGTTCCTCTTTCTAATTCAAATGTCTATGTGGGGTAGGGAGAGCTGGGGATGGTTGCAGGATCTGGTTAGCTCGGAGTCCAGAGATACAGAGATCCGCGGCTGTAATGTTGTGTCCTGGAGTTCCTTCACTCTCGCCTTCCTTAGGATCTGCTCAGTACAAGGAGCTAGTTGTGTTTGGTGACTCTGTGCAGGCTTTCCAGCTTCCTACCTCTTCAACCTCAGTGTCTGCATCATCTCTCTCTGACTTTCAGTGTTTTCTCACAAAAGATCTGTTCAAAGTTCATGCTTTACTCAGTATTTTGGTTTCTCTTGGTGGGAGGAGCATTTCCCAGCCTGAGTATATTTGGCCATTTTACTTTCTCACCCTATATATGTATTTGAATTACTAGCTTTTTTCGAAAATTTTTTTATATATTCACAATAAATAGTGGCTTGCGTTTTTCTTTTCCTTGTGACTTGTTTGGTTTTGTTATCAGGGTATAATGACCTCTTAACATAAAATGTGAAGCAATTCCTTTTTTTGTTCCATTTTGTGGAAGCATTTGTGGAGAACTGCTATTATTTCTTCATTAAGGGTTTAGTGGAATTCATCAGTGAACATATATATCCTTGAACTTCCTTTCATGAGAGTTTCTGTTCGTTTGATTTTGCTTTTCACAAATTCAATTTATTTAGTTGTTATAGGGCTATTCTGACTTTCTAAAATTGTTTTTGAGTTAATTTAAGTAGTTTGAATCCCTTTCTAGGGAGTTTTCTATTTCATCTAAGTTGTCTACCTTTTTTTTTTTTTTTTTTTTTTTGAGATGGGAGTCTTGCTCTGTCACCCAGGCTGGAGTGCAATGGCACGATCTCTGCTCACTGCAACCTCTGCCTCCTGCGTTCAAGCAGTTCTCTGCCTCACCTCCAAGTAGCTGGGATTACAGGCACCTGCCACCACGGCAGTTTTGTGTTTTTAGTAGAGACAAGGTTTCACCATGTTGGCCAGGTTGGTCTTGAACTCCTGACCTCGTGATCCACCTGTCTTGGCCTCCTAAAGTGCTGGGATTACAGGTGTGAGCCAGCTTAACCCACCAGTTGTCTACTTTTTTGACATACAGTTGTTCATTGTAGATCCTTACAATACCTTTTTGTTTCTGTAAGATCAGGAGAAATCACCTTCTTTTATTTCTGATACTATCAGTATAAACTTTTCTCTATTTTTGTTGGTTA
>NW_012103765.1:744516-745142 GCF_000951045.1 Mandrillus leucophaeus
GCACAAATATATAAACAATATATTCTATATTTGTATAGAATAAACCATATATATTTCTAGGGCACATGTGAAGCTGGGAAATTCTTCTCCCACCACGAGAAACCAAAATACTGAGTAAAGCATGAAATTTGAGCAGATCTTTTGTGGGAAAACACTGAAAGTCAGGGGAGAGATGATGCAGACACTGAGGTTGAAGAGGGAGGATGCTGGGAAGCCCTAACAGAGTCACCAAACATGGGTCTAGCTCCTAGTTCTGAATAAGTCCTAAGGAAGGGGTGAGTGAATATATGTATTTGTGAATGTGAATTCACAAATATATGAAAATAAAACAATACACTCCTATATAATAACATATTTTTAAATATTTGTGAATTTTTCAAATTACTTTTTGTTGTAGATTTCTCATGTCATTTCATTGTGGTCAGGCAATATTCTTTGTTTTATTTTCTATTAATAATATATAGTCTATCCTGAATAATGGTCTATGTGAAAATCAGAAGAATAAGAGTCCACATGGAACTCTTGTTGGGTGGAGTATTCTATGAATGTCTGATAGTTCCAGTTGGTTTATAGGACAGGTCAAGTCTTCTATTTTCTTGCTTGGTTTTCTCTCTAGTATTTCATCT
>NW_012103765.1:745807-747840 GCF_000951045.1 Mandrillus leucophaeus
CACAATCTACTTCAGATGCTTACTAATTTAATGTAGTCTTACACAGCACTATTCTCTCTCTCCTTTTGTGGATCCATTGTTATGCACATTATATACATGTATCTAAATTAAAATTTATATATATTCAAATCAAAACGAATGCAGCAATCACTTTGTAATGATGGTTTTTGTTTTGTTAGCGTACGCTTCCTGGAAGAGGAGGATGTTTTTATGTCTTTTATTATTAAACAGGTAGAAGAATTGGCCAGTTAGAAGGAAAGCTTGGAGACCAGGATGCTAAAAAAAGAAAGTTTAAGGGATTAGCATAGAAAAATGGGCACATTTCACAATGAATATGGCCTTATTCCTGCAAAGAATTGTTATACGTGCTTAAATTCTAGCCAGGTTTCCTATTGCTGTGTTTTCAACATCCACTTTAAGGTCAGTAAAGACATTTCCTTACACTTGGCAAAGCTTGATTCCATTAGAGGTGACTATGAATATTTTCACAGAACAGACCCACTCACAGATAGCTGTTAATAATTATTCTTAAAGTACCAGTCAAGTTCTGTATCACTATAGTGGATTCTGTACCATTACTTTAAATTGGCCCAACTGGTAGTTTCTCAAATGTGAGAAATTATAAACTTACAAAACTATGTTAATAGGTTTCCAGGGGTTTATGAACACCAACTTGGGAAAATTGCATTAAAATTTTAAAAGTTTCCCTTTAAATGATTTTGACCAGAAAGATTCCTAAATCTGAAAGCAAATGGAGTCAACGAAATTAGGGTGAAACTTAAACTGTGTTGATACAAATTATTTAGAATACTGTATCCTTACAATTTATCAAAATGTTAATTCCCAATTTAAAAATTCTTAGGGTGAAATTGCCCAACTGAAAGCTATATATACTAATTACCAAAATTCCTTATATATTAATTTATGATTCAGTGGCTTATGATGGTGTTCTTAAAATGCTTAAAAGTCACTTGCCAGTTGTAGTCATCTTTATTCATTAGATAGATATGGGGCTTTAAAGCTTGATTAGTTATCATGACAAATTTGGCAGTAAAGACAGGTGCTCACTTCAAAAGGCTACTGGAGTTTTAGTAGTGCTTTGACCTGGTTCCACTGGATTAGTTTTTGATGGATTCCAATAGCATCTGACTTAACCACAGCAACTCTTCAAATTTGCTAGCACCTCACTTGATTCATTATTGATCAACTTACTTATCTCTTAGCCTTCAAAACTCAAGTCATCTTTGCTTCACTCACCATATCACTTGTCTTGGTTCAATAACCTCTGATGTTTCCAAAGTGGTTTACAGTCACTTCTTTAACTACATAAATAATCTCATATATTTAGAAGATTTAAATTTACCATGTGTGCTTGGTACTCTTTATTTCTTAACCATATTTGATCTCTTAAAATTATTCAGTAAATGGTTTCATTAACATTACCTTTCTCTAGTGAGAACTTATGAAGTTTGGATACGTTATAAACTAAGCACTTATTATTATTTTATTTTTTCATTCTTCAACAAAATATTGCCCAGAAAATGAAGTATATTAGTAAAAAAGAATAATATATAATCAGTTTAAAAAGATAGTATGTATAAATGTGTTAGATATAAGCACAGTATGTTTCTGCATTTTGTGAATTTCATTTCTTTTCTTTCAGACACCTGATCTGACCACAATGTATCTGACCATATGTATGTATGAACACATACATACCCACACACACACAGACACAAACACACACACACACAGACACACACACACACACACACACAGAATTACCCCCAAGAACACAATGAGATCTCTGGCAGCTCTTACAGCTACGAGAATGGTGAAGCCTTTTCTTTTTTTCTTTTTTTTTTTTTTGCTTATACATATTGCAATCTTTAGAAAAAATATTTTCTAGCACATAATAATCTATTTAATTTGGGCTTATGCTAGGCAGAGCTAAAAATTGTAACTCCAGCCATGCTGTTTTTATATTGCATTCTCTCTATAGTGCTCTATCAACACTAAAGACTTCACATATT
>NW_012103765.1:748145-750178 GCF_000951045.1 Mandrillus leucophaeus
TTTTATATTTATTTTATTTGTTTTTATATAAAAGTACTTTAACGAAGCACTACATTGGGTTTTAAACTACAGTTAAATATTTTTTAACAAATATGTATTCAACACTAGGTACAAAACACTCTGTTAGACATTTTTAATATTAGCATTGAAAATTTCAGATAACTTATTTTTTATTGATGTATCAAGCATACATACAAAGACGACAAAGTGGAGTAAAGAAAGTACAATGATGGAAATTATCATGTAGTGGGGTTTAAAAGAGAGGCAAATTATTTCCAATTTTAGTATTTGAAAAGTAATCCACGGTCCAGATGATGTTTGATAGGTTTTGGAGAATAATGAAAAACAAAGCTGGTGAGGGAGAAGCCAAAATAGTTGTAATCGCTAAAAAGTTTCAAACATACAAAAAAAAGCACACATTTACAAATAGATAAACTATTGAACATTTATTGAATGGTTAAAATTATTTTACTTCAAATTTGCCTGGAGCATAAAATAATTTACAAGTAACTCTATCTGCCAGTAATTTTTATCCAGTATATCTGCACAATGCTGAAACAGAGTTATAGAAAGTATTTATCTAGTGAAAGAGATTATAATGCTTAAGTCTATTTTCAACCTTTATAGACATTTAAGTAACAGTGAAATGTGTGTTTGATTATAGATAAAATATAAAGTATAGTAGCTGAAATATTTGGTGGATTCAGCTTATAGCATAACAAAATATCCAACCTTGTTGGCAAATGAAATTTTACCATAGTACTTCTATACACCATTATTCTATTGAAGCAAAACATAATCTGGATCTAAGTGTACGTTGCAAATTTCATTTACTACAGCTTAATCCCTGAATGTGAAATATGTCATTAAATTTTGATAAAACAAATTAATGGAATGCTTTTAATTACATTCCATAAAAGCTGCTTAAAAGTTTATGTATGTGTGTTTATATATATGTGTGTATGTATATATACATATAATTATTCAGAGGACACATATATAAATAGACAAAATATCACCCCTGAATTTGAAAAGAAAATATTTTAAAGAGCAAAGTAACATAGTAATACAGTGAGTAGAAAAGTATAAATTATATGTGAAGTATTAAGACTACCTCTTCTATCTTGTCAACTCACCCATAACTTGTGTTTTCTTTCGCGTTATTCTTGTGATCTTCATTAATGGCATAGTTATTTTTTAAAAGTTCCTTAATTGCCAAGTTTTTAAATGTGATGTTTTCTAAATGTATAACTATATTTCAATGGTTAGCTTCTACTCGTTCTCTAATTTTAGGGAATTTTTACATGAACATCCTATTAGGCAAAAGTCATTTATGCATTTCCTTTATTTTGACAATTGTCACAGCTGCATATGAATATTGATGTGGTCAAGAAATTAATTGTTGTAACATCTACCAAGTATCTATGAAAGCAGGGCTCTATCTGTACAGTCCCTGGTAAATAGTGAGTGCTTGATGAATGTTTGTCAAAAAGATCAATAAATGAATACAAATTGTAAAGATATTTCAAAAGTCACAAATATATTTAAAAGGTGTAGTCTCTCATGGAATAACAAAATGATTCAACAGCATCCTCCTCATTGCCTAAATTTTCTCAATAATCATTACTTTTCATCATTTGGCATGTTGATTAGTCAACCCCATATTGTTGAACTTCCCACCTTTCTTCATTACATTTTTAAAATATTACAATATCCTTAGAATTTTATCTTCTTCTAGGTGTTCCTTTCTTTTCTGCTTTGCTTAAATAAGTTCCTATTTTTTCCAAAAGAGTACATCCTGTAAGAATGGTGTCCAGAGGTCAGTGGTCAGACTTTTTTTATCATCCTCCCTTAAAGGAAATAATATTAAATTAAGATTAGCCTAAAATTGCCTTCTTATAACTTAGGTCTAAAGGTTACTCCATACATAGTAAACTGTAACCTAACTGTATGTGTAAACAGACTGTAACCTACTCTTGTAACTAATAGCCAAGGAAGATGGAGCAAGATGGCAAATAGAATCCTCCAGCAAT
>NW_012103765.1:750720-757239 GCF_000951045.1 Mandrillus leucophaeus
TCACGAGGTCAGGAGATGGAGACCATCCTGGCTAACACGGAGAAACCCCATCTCTACTAAAAATACAAAAAAGAAAAAAACCATTAGCCGGGCGTGGTGGTGGGCTGCTGTAGTCCCAGCTACTCGGGAGCCTGAGGCAGGAGAAAGGCATGAACCCGGGAGGCGAAGCGTGTAGTGAACTGAGATCACGCCACTGCACTCCAGCCTGGGCGACAGAGCGAGACTCCGTCTCAAAAAAAAAAAAAAAAAAAAAAAAAAAAAAAAAAAAAGGGTTGAATACATTTGAAAGGCAGTCTAGACCACAAAGGCTGTAGTCCTTGGGGATCTCCTGGTGCTGTGCTGGGCTTAGAGTGAGTGGACTTACGCTACATGCGACCCAGCAACACATCACCTGGGGCAGCCAAGGGAGTGTTTATATCACTGCTCCACCAATTCAAGACATTGCAGCTTGGGTACAGACTCCTTTCGCTTGTAGAAAGAAGGCAGAAGAGGAAACAGGGCTTTGTCGTGCAACTTGAAAATCAGCTTAACTACAGTAAAATAAAATGCAAAGCAGAGTCCTAAAGACTCCAATTCTAGGACCGAGCTCCCGAATGACATTTCTAGACCCACTCTGGATCAGAAGAGAACACACTCCCCTTAAGGAAAGAACCCAGTCCTGGCAGCATTTACCACCTGCTGACTAAAGAGCCCTTGGGCCTTGAATAAACATCAGTGGTAGAAAGGCATTAGTTGCCACGGGCCTGGGACAAGACACAGCACTGTGCTGGCCTCAGGTGTGAGCCACTAGAGAAGTGCTGGCGTTGCCCCTCCAGCAAGTCCAGGCAACCCAACACAGAGACAGAGAGATCCAATTTTTGGTTGGGGGAATTGAGGGAAGACGATAAGAGACTGCCGGGTATTTGAGGGAATTTTTCTGGATATTACCCATGTCAACCTAGGTGGTACATCTGCAGTTCTAAAAGACTCAGTGTTACTAGGCGTGTGATGCCCTCTAGCACAGATACAGGTACAGTGATCAAAAATTTAGATCACAATACTCAATTCACTTTGAATACCTGGAAAGCATTCTCAAAAAGGAAGGGTACAAACAAACCCAAATTGCAAAGAATAAAATAAATACATAACTCTTTAACGCTGAAACATTGGCAAACATCCACAAGAATCAAGAACATCCAAGAAAATACGACTGTCACTAAGTGAACTAAAAAAGACACCAGTAACCAGTCTCAGAGTGACAGAGACATGACATCTTTCAGACAAGGAATTCAAAATAGTGGTTTTGAGAAAGTTGAATGAGCAGCAAGATAATACAGAGAAGAAATTCAGAGTTCTTTCAGATAAATTTAACAAAGAGATTAAACAACAACAAAAAAATTAAGCAGAAATTCTGAAGCCAAAAAATGCAATTGGCAAACTGAAGAATGCATCAGAGTCTCACAATATCAGAATTGGCCAAGTAGAGAAAACAATTAGTGAGCGTGAAGACAGGCTGTATAAAAACATAGAGGAGAAAAAAAAGAATTTAAAAATGAAGCATTCCTGTAAGGTCTAGAAAATAGCCTCAAAAAGGCTAATCTAAAAATTATCTTCACCACAGTTATTGAACATAGTACTGGAAGTCCTAGCTAGAGAAATGAGATAAAAGAAAGATATAAAGGGCATTCAAATGGATATGAAGAAATTGAATTATCTGTTAACACAAGATGTAATCTTATATTTACAAAATCCTAAAGACTCTTCCAAAAAACTATTAGAGCTAATAAATTGCAGGATACAAAATCAACATACAAAAATCAGTAGCATTTCTACATGCTCACAGTGAACAATCTGGAAAAGAAATTAAGAAAGCAATTCCATTCACAATTGCTACAAATGAAATATATAGGAATAAACTTAACAAAAGAAGTGAAAGATCTCGAAATCTGTGTTTAGATAAAAACTAAATAAAATATTAAATAACTATAAAACTTTAAAAATACAATAATTAAATAACAATAAAAACTAAAGAACATTAACATTTATGAGAAAAAGCGAAGAGGACACAAAAAGTGAAAAGATTTTCCATGTTCATGAATTGGAAGAATAGATATTGTTAAAATGTCCATACTACCCAAAGCAATATACAGATTCAATGTATTCCCTTTCAAAATACAAATGACATTCTTCACAGAAATATAAAGTGTAGCCCTAAAATTTATATGAAACCACAAAAAACCCAGAGTAGCCAAAGTCGTCTTGAACAAAAAGAACAAAACTGGAGGTATCATGTTACCTGACCTCAAATTATATTACATAGCTACAGTAGCCCAAATAGCATAGTACTGGCATAAAAACAGAAACATAGACCAATGGAACAGAAGAGAAAACCCAGGAATAAATCCATACATCTACAGTGAATTCATTTTCAATAAAGTTGCAAAGAACATATGTTGGATTAAAGATAATTTCTTCAATAAATGTTCTGGAAAAACTGGATATCCAAATGCAGAAAAAAAATGACAATAAATCAATCTCTCAATATATGCAAAAATCAAATCAAAATTCATTAAAGACTTAAATTTATGATTTAAAACCATGAAACTACTTAAAGAAATTTTTTGGGAAACTCTCCAGTACATTTTTCTGGAGAAAGATTTCTTAAGTCATACCTCAAAAGAGCAAGCAGTCTAAGCAAAAATGAACAAATAGGATAACACAGGATCATGTAAAGTTAAATAACTTTTGCAAAGCAAAGGAAAGAATCAACAGAGTGAAAACTCAATTCAAGAACGGGAGAAATATTTGCAAACTACCTATCTGACAACGGGTTAACAACCAGAATATATAAGGAACTTAAATAACTCAATAAAAAAAATCAAATAATTCAATTAAAAATGGGCAAAAATCTGAACAGACATTTCTCAAAGGAAGACATACAATGGTTAACAGGTACATGAAAAAATGCTCAACATAGTTAATCATTAGAAAAATAAAAATCAAAATTATGATGAGATATCATTTCACTTCAGTTAGAATCATTTTTACCCAAAAGAAAGCCAATAATGAAATGAATGTTAGTGAAAATGTGGAGAAGGTGGATACCTCATACACTGTTGGTGGAAATGTAAATTAGTACAGCTACTATGGAGAATAACTAAATGTAGAACAACCATGTCTTAGCAATCCTACTACTGGGTATACTCCCCCAGCAAATGATTTGAAAAATATAGTGAAATATATGAAAATATAGTGAGCTCTTGAACAATGTGAAGGTTAGGGGTGCCTATGCCTGCATGGTCGTATTACTTTTGCATATAACTTCTGCATATAACATTTGACTCCTCCAAAACTTAACTACTCATAACCTGCTGCTGACTGGAAGCCTTACCAATCACACAAATAAACAACACATATTTTGTGTGTTATATATATAACATTTACGTATATATGAAATTACATGTATATAAAAATGTTATATGTATAATTTTCTTTTCTCTAGCTTACTTTATTGTAATAATACAGTATGACATATAGAATTATGTATATGATATATATTATCTGATATATAGGTTTCTATATATAATACTGCATTCTATATTATACTATATATAATATATATATCATATTGCATTCTTACAATAAAGTAAGCAAGAGAAAAGAAAATGTTTCTAAGAAAATTATAAGAAGAGAAATGTATTACTAGTCATTAAGTGGAAGTGGATTATCATAAGGGTCTTCATCATCATTGTCTTCACATTGAGCTGAGGAGGAGGAGGAGGAACAGGTGCATTGATCTTGCTGTCTCAGGGTGTCAGATATAGAAGAGGTAGAGAAATTGGTAGGGGAAGCAGAAGAGGCAGGCATATTTGATGTAATTTTAAACAAATACATTATAATTTATGTTTGACTTCTTTTGTCTTATCATTTCTCTAAAATCACTTCTATATGATAGCAATTCTTCTTGACTTTCTATACCCATGACATAGAAAAGTCCATGTCATAAAATAAGTTAAAAGCAACACTGAGTAATTAGAACCCTTCTTCTAGATTGTCTAATGTCAATTTGTTTTCTGGCCCTGCTTCTTCTAAGTCTTCTTCCTTATCCTATGGCCCTGGTTTGGAAAAACTCATCTCCATCAGGTCACCTCTGCTAATTCCTCTGGTGTGGTCTCTATTAACTCATGAATATCTCCAAGATCCATATCTTGAAACTCTTTGCCTATCACCTTTGCTGACATATCCACAATCTCTTTCATGATTTTCTTGATTGGCTCTACTGTAAATCTTGCAAAGTAATGCACAACATCTGGGCATAGTTTCTTCCAACATGAATTTATTATTTCTGACTTGATGGCTTTCACAGAATTTTTTCCATAACAATGATGGCATCTTCAGTGGTATAGTTCTTCCAGACTTTCATGATGATTGCTCTATCAGGATTCTTTTTCCCAGTGTTTACAATCCATTTCATATAATACAATGTGTAATTAGCCTTAAAGGTCCTTATTGCCTCCAATCTAGACCCTGAATTAGAGACGTTGTTTAGGGGACAAGTGGATCACTTCAGTACTTCAGTGTTGAGCTCATTGGCTTCTGGGTTGCCAGGGACATTGTTCAATATCAAAAGGACTTTGAAGGCAATCCCTTACTGACAAGGTATTTCCTGACTTCATGGATAAAGCATCAATGACACCGACACAGAAAAAGAACGTGTTCTTCTTGTACAGGTCTTCTCGTTGTACAACCAAAACACTGGCAGCTGGAGTTTATCTTTTCCCTTCAAGGTTTGGGGATTAGCAGCTTTATGAACTAGGACAGTCCTGATCATAAATGCAATAGCATTTGCATAAAACAGTATAGTTAGCCTATCCCTCCCTGTCTTAAATCCTGCGCTTGCTTATTTTTCTTACTTATGCACGTATGTCTTTTGTGGTATTTTCCTTTCAAGAATATGGCATCTTTGTCTGCATTAGAAATCTGTCCCAGAGGATATCCTTTCTCCCAAATAAATTTCTTAAAGGTGTCTGAGAACTTATCTGCTACCTCTTGATCAGCAGAGCCTACTACTCCTGTTGTCTTGACATTTTTTAAATCCAAAGTTCTTTCTAAATGTATCAAACCATCCTTTGCTGGCATTAAATTCTCTAACTTTAGATCCTTCACTTTCTTTTTGCTTTAAGTTTTTAAATAATAACTTTGGTTTTTCTCTAATCACATTAGAGTCTATAGCTATACCTTTCTTATAGCAATCTTGCACCCATATAACAGCTACATTTTCAGTACAACATAAAAAGGTACTTGCAAAAGGTATAAGATTTTCATATCTACTGGTGAAGTGGCAGCAACTGCTTTGTGAATTTTTCATTTTTTCTGATGGTCCTTATGCTGGATTCATTTATCTAGAAATGGCAGGCATTTGCAGTTGCAAATCTCAATCTGTGGCACATATCAAGAAATTTCACCTTTTCTTGTAATGGCATGACTTTTTCTGCTTTTTGGGAGCACTTTCAATGCCACTTGTGACCCTTTGTATGGGTCCCATAATATTATTCAAGATTTATGGTGTTGCAATAAACACAATATAAAATCCCAGAGAAGTGCAAAATGCAAGAGATAGCTTTTTACTGCAATATGCAATTTACTGGAAAGATGAACTGCTCATGCAAAGATGATTAATGTCACAGAGTATTTTAAGGAGATATTTGCAACAGCATTTGAGCTCATCAGAATAGCAACAGGAAGTAGCTATGAAATTATTAAAACAGTACAGTATTACTACAGTTAATTTTATGCAATTGTGATTTAATGCAACATCTTAACGTTTGTTTAAATTTCTCTCTACTGCAAATGGCACCACATACATTCTGTAAGTTTCAATAAGTTTTAACTTTTTAATAATAGATTCATGCATATTTTATGATAGCATGTGATAAAATAAACTATTATATAAAATACATTTTATGCATTTATTACATACCTTACTTTTTCTTAATTGATTTTTGCTGTCTAGGTTATGCTGTTCACCTGCACGGTTTTTTTTGAAATCGTTGCAAATATCCAAAAATGTTTCCAAATGATTTATTTATTTATTTATTTATTTATTTTGTTTTATTTTATTATATTTTGAGATGGAGTCTGGCTCTGTTGCCCAGGCTGGAGTGCAGTGGCATGATCTTGGCTCACTGCAAGCTCCGCCTCCCAGGTTCATGCCATTCTCCCGCCTCAGCCTCTGGATAGCTGGGACTACAGGCACCTGCCACCACTCCCTGCTAACTTTTTGTATTTTTAGTAAAGACGGGGTTTCACTATGTTAGCCAGGATGGTCCCGATCTCCTGACCTCATGATCCACCCGCCTCGGCCTCCCAAAGTGCTGGATTACAGGCGTGAGCCACTGTGCCCTGCCCAAACTATTTATTTTTTAAAAATCTGGGCATAAGTGGACTTGCGCAGTTCAAACCTATGTTGTCCAAGGGTCAACTGTATAAGCATAAACCTTATAAAGGTCATTTTTATCTTTAAAAATTCACAATTTTATT
>NW_012103765.1:760489-770535 GCF_000951045.1 Mandrillus leucophaeus
TACAGGCGTGAGCCACTGTGCCCTGCCCAAACTATTTATTTTTTAAAAATCTGGGCATAAGTGGACTTGCGCAGTTCAAACCTATGTTGTCCAAGGGTCAACTGTATAAGCATAAACCTTATAAAGGTCATTTTTATCTTTAAAAATTCACAATTTTATTACTAATTATACAACAGAGTCCTAACTACTTAGCTTCACAAGGCCATGTTAACTTTTCCTGACTCAGCTGTATACCCTCAGCTGTCCCTCACTTTTCTAGTACTTTTCTAAAGATAAACTGGAAATGTTTTCATCTCATAATGTTCTGATTCTGATTCTACATACATACTTCCTTTGGCTATTATTAACCAGTTCCTCCCTCAAAAATATCACTTGCCCAAGATGCCCTTCATAGCTCACCTATTCTGTGAGGCTTCCCCTGATAATGCTATTAGAGATAATTTTTCATGTCTCTGTAACATATTATATGTATGGCACTGTGGTTCTAAACAGCATAATCTTGCTTTATCAGATAACATTTGATTTGCATCAGCATCCACCACATGCTGAACATTCAATTTTGAAACAGTAACTTAAACACCATGTTTCCTTTTTTTATTTGTAAAGTGAAGATAAAATATTTTAAAATACAAACAATTGTTGTGAACGTTAAATGAGTTATTGAATATGAAATATTTCTCACAGCACCTGGAATATATCAATCAATAACTAATAGCTGTAATTATTTATTAAAATGTATATATTTACTAGCTGTAACTAAAGAGGAAATGATGTATTATTACTGCTTTAATTGAATTTTTGATTATATTTTCTTCCTCTAGATTGTAAACCCTTTAAAGTTCTGCAGTGCAGGAACAATTACTTTCAGCCTCTTTGCACTCATGGTGTAACAAAATGCCTGTCACAGGAAATAAATAATATCTACTGAATGAATAAACAACATAAATATATAAATAACTCCTTTAGGTTGCTGTTAGCATTGCATACCATATATGAAGTTATCCATTTATTCTCAGCTATTAAAACTCAGGGGATTAATGATTGACTATCTAGGTACAAAGAAAGCCTATACCTGTGAACCTCATGAAAACCTTAGGAATTTTAGAATTTGATTTGGTTTGGATTATAGTCTGGGCCCTCACTTTATATACAGAAATATCTGACCTCCTCTATTTGGTGACCAGAAAATGTCTGGGAATTATCTAGTAAGCTGCTGAAGCTGTTACACATTTCAGAGAAAGTTTCAGGAAAGCATACTCCTCGTGGCAATTGACAATCTTCTTATGGCCCAACATGGTGGACAAATCACATTAATAGCCACAGACTGATCCTCTCGGAGGAGTCATTCAACAGGGCCATCTGAAGCCATCCTACTTCTAATCTATTTTGAAAATCAAAGATCCTACCATTTCAGAATTTCTTAAGGTCATTGATCTACTTTATGTTTCCTGTGATATATAGCCTAATCTAGTTTGGAGGTGAAACATGCAGTTAAGAAGGCAAACTGAAGAAGAGAATTTTGAGATGCAGCACTTTCAGTTTAAAGGGCTGTTCGTGACCATAATGGACGCATCAACTAAAACTCTTTCTTTCACCTTTGCAGGGCCTCTGTGTTGCTAACGGAGGGTGTTTGGATGCACTGTGGTTTTGGGGTGATAGTCTTGACTGCCTTGAAAGCCAGAAAAAAAATAGAATTAACAAAACAGTAACACAAATTTGAACATGTTAAAGAAAACACAATAATACAGCTCTCTAGTTTTCTGATAATAGCAATTTTGTGGGTTTTTTTCTCTTTTCTAGTAAGTATTTTCAGAAAAAACTTCTTCAGTGAGAGACACTGCTTTGTGTGTGTGCGTATGTTTAAATTAAACTGCTTAACATTTTTAATTGTTAAAAAAGATCCTTTATATTATTTTCTTCTTGTCAAAGTCAAAACAATTTATTCTGTATATTTAAATAACAAATTCAGAGAAATGGAAAAAAAATCAAGACTATAAGGAAAACTGTACCTCTGGCTTCCCACATCCTCCTGTGATGTCCGAAATTGTTCAACATTTTAATCAATACATCCTTGAACCACTATCTTCATATCTCTTGTTTGTGAACTCACTACCTTCCAGATCAGCCTAGCATATCCCATCTCTAAACATTTCAGAGTTTTGGGAAGTTTTTTTTCTATTAAACTGAAACATTTTCAATTTTAACTTGCTTATGTTAGTCTTGGTATTGTTTTGGAAGGAAACACAAAACAGATCTGAATACTTTTCCGTATGATATTCTCCTTTCCAAATCTTTCAAATATCTGATGTTTGTAAGCATGAACCATGTGAATCTCTTCCACAAGCCACGTAAAATTTAAAACATTCTACAAAAGTTATGGTTTTTAATTTTCCCACAATGATCTCCTTCATACGTCCCAGGACATTCACACTGTACTCTACTCCAGAAAAATAAACTTTAAATAGCATTGTTGGGGGTAGAGCATAGGAAAGTTCATTCTTCTCTTTCTGTTTTTACAGCTAACATTAATGTACTCTCCCTTCCTCCCATTGGGATGGGAGAAGGGGATCAATGGCTCCTTTCAGTTCTCTCATCATTCCTCTATTTTCTCTTTCTCAAAGAAGGATTAATACTCTCAAAGAGGAATTGCAGCAAAGTAGTGCAATGGTGGTCAATATTATTGCAAGAGAAGAAAGAAATTTAACAACTTCAAAGAACCAAAAGGCAGAAAAAAGTGTAGGCACTGTAGTAACCTAGTAGAAGAGTACTTTAGGACAGTAAGGAGGGAAGTTGGTTGATGTGTTTATGCCTTCTGTATTTGCTAACTAGAATTTATCAAAATCAGGTTCCTATCTACCTGCCAGCAGAAAATGTGAGATAAGGGCTCTAGCTTTCTGAATAACTACATTTCAGAGGAATAGCTCCTGGATCCATGAGAAGGATGAGCATGGAATGTGAAACTGTCAGAAGGCTGGAAAAAGACTTCGATATCAAAGCAGCAGAGAAATAATTTATAATTGCCAGTTTTCTAAAATAAACACATAGGTGTGTATAGTCAGGAAGGAACCTATCTGAAATTCAGTCAAGCTGGGGGAACATTAAGTTGGCTTGGTCAATATCTACTTTTGATTGTTAAAAAAAAGTGGCTTTCATTGGATATATTGAATGGAGCAAAGAGATTATTATTTTAAGAAGGGACTGCATTTTCCCTGATGCCAAAAAGCTTCTTTTACATCAAGCATTTTGGATTTCAGAAGCTGGCTAAATGTGCAGCAATAATGCTCTAAAAGTTCATATTTCTTTCAGATGAGTAAAAATATCTTGACTTTGCAGAAGTATAAGGAAACCCATCTCGGGCTTAAAGTAAAATCTTGGTTTTGCAATGTACATTACTCAAGATCCCTGTACTTTGTCAGCTATTGGGCTGAACCTTAAAAACAGGCAACACCTTGATCTACTTCCTCCTATGATTATTCTATAGATACATTTTTTCTTAGAAGACAGAGAGGTTGAGAAATAACAATTGTGAACCTAATGTCCATTAAATGTAACACAGCCAGCAGAATCTCCAGGAGGTAAATATCTAAAGAGTAACCTGAAACAGATGAGGGACTTGAAATTGCCAGTAACTTGAAAGGAACTGCTGGTAAGAGAAAAGATGCCCCTCATGAACACTGGACACTGAACAGAGTGGGGGTATAATGCAAAAACTCTCATGAAATCTGGTATAGCAAACACTATAAATGAGCTAAAACTAAGAAAAAAAAAACCAGAAAAAAGAAGAGAAAAATGTATGCCTAAAATATGAGTCAAAAGTCTAGACAGATATGTGTTAAGCCAGTATCATATTGAAAAAGAACCTTAATCTATGAAAACCAACTTATTTTAGAGATGAATAAAATGTCCATATAGTTTAATCCCATATGTGAGCTAGCTGTTCAAAAGTCTCAATGGATACAATACACTCAGCAGGAGCTTCAATGAATATTGACTGGGGTTTGCATTTCTCTAGAACACTTAAAGAAAGAAAATCAAAGATCTGTAGTGAATATGAGAAAAGCAAAGGAAATAGGAAGAGGTGCCTGCGGGAACTTTGATGAATATATTTCCTTTACTTTGAATTCATTAAATCACTAGGGTGGGTAGTGACCTTTTACTGAAGTGCCTGCTACTTATGTGAGGAAGTTCAAAATCAGCATAATGCATGAGCTTTGGTAGAAAATGTTCTGATCAAAGCAAAACAAGACAAAAAAGTGAAAAAGTAAGTAAAGTGAAGATTAATATTGGAGATGCACATCATAAGTCAGTTTAAAATAAGTTTAAATTATTCAAGCAGCAGAGCACAATTTTCAATTGAAAATCATTTGCTATAACTAACTGAGGTACCACTGTGCCTCTAATATAAGATTTTGAGCAGATTTGTATATCTTTGGTGACTATATCCCAATTCCTTTGCATATACATAATACATATGAATTAATATTTGAACAATGGATGCTTGTCTGGAGTAACTTACCTGTCAAAGTCATGACACTGGAAATGGAAATTATTCATTATGGAAATCAAGTATTCGATTGATTTATATAATAGCATTTAATAGAAATTACATCAAATTTTTAGTCATACAATTCAAGTGTAAGCTACAGGTCCTTCATCTTTTGTTTGGGGAAAGGTGGGATAGAAACATCTATTATATTTTCCCTCTACGGTTTATCTAATGCAGCAAATAAAATTAATCTCTGTAGGTATATTTGGTAAAAACTGTATATTGTTTTTCAAATATTAATTGATCATCTAGTATTTGTGACTTTCAGTACTTAGAAATTGTAAAAAAAAAAAAAATAGGATATAGTTCCTCTTCTTAAGAAACTTAAATTTAATGCTGGTAACTGTTAAGCAAAATTACAATTATAATGTGATTTGCAATATGATGGAGCCCCAGAAAGAAACAACTGAATGAAATGTTAAGGGTCTAGAAAGAGGGCGACAAGTGATATTTCATTTAGGGGAAAACATATTAATATATTAGCTAGATGTGAAGTGAGAAGATTCTGTAAAAAAGGATATTGTAAGAGAGATGGAAGCCAGAATTGAATTGAAAAGGGAAAACAAAAGGAGGGTTTCTATGTCAGCTGAGGAATTTGCATTTGATTCTGAGTGGTATAAGACATTAAAATATTTTAAAAGAGGTGTGGTATACCTAAGTCTACATTTTTGAAAGTTTGTTCTGGCTGTATTACAGGAAACATTGGATAATCCACAGCAAAGGAACATTGGATCGTCCACAGCAAAGATGCATGGCAAGGCATGGCAAGGAGACTCATGGAAATCGTTGCATTAATTTAAGTAAAAAGATGTCGCTAAATTAGTGCCAGAGAAAATGGAGAAAGGGAAATTTGAGAATGAGCAAAGCTAGGGAATTGACAGGATTTTGAGGCCACTCAAACATGAATGAGAGAAAAAAAAAGAAGATGTCAGTGTTGCTTTCTTCCAGACGGGATAATTGAGAACATATACAAGTTAGAGCATGGAGAAGGAGATCCATTCAGTTAAAATGTCTGTGGAATATTCAGGCAGAAATTTGCAGTAGATGGTTAACCTCATGCAAAGGAGAATGACCTGGGGCAGGACATATATAGAGAGTAACTGAGCTCTTCCAGGAGAACTAAATCATGGAGAAAGAGGGAGGAGAGTGAAAAGACTTACAAGCAAACCACTGGGAACAAAAATATTTGGAATGAGGCTGTGGAAGTGGTGAAGTTTTCAAGTATCTACCCTCAGTGTTGAGAATGAGCATTAACTAGGAATAAATAAGTAATATACTCATCACTTTTGAGACCCCATTTTTCACTGGCATCCATTCTGTAAGATTTTGTTTTCTATTTGTGTGATACATTCAAGACAGTAGCCTGTGCTAGAAAAGGCAGTGTTATTGTGCACTGTATTTGAGGTCTACATTATAGCAACAAACTATCAAGCAGATAGTGGGTTGAGAATCTGGACAAAAAGGTTGTCGATGTGGTGTCCATGGACTTTTGCTGGGATGGAAAGGAGGTAGTGACAGAATTGGGCAGATGGGCTGGGACAGTGTGGCACATCAGCATTCTGGAAGTCTGGATTGGTTCAAAGAAATATGTACAGTAGAAAAATATATGCATTGCTGAGATGCTTGTACATTGTCATAAAAGTTATGAAGAAAGGTGAAACGGAAGCTAAGGACTGCGAAGACACATCAGGATTGGCATTTCCCCTCTATATTCCATGAAACACTAGTTAAGTGGCCTGTAATTCAGTGTTATAAAAACAAGTTTGATACATGTAACCTAAACAATGGTAACTTTATTTTAAACAACTTATTTTACAGGTACTATTTGATCTTTTAGGATCTGATCTTTTAGTATGGATTTCCAAAACTATTTAACCATTATATCCATTTTGTCTGAATATGTGAGTGATAATGGCCCATGGAGCTCATTTGGAGAAATACTGAAGTAGATCATGTAGGTCAGGTACCAATGTGATGTCTGGCATAATTTATGCTCAATAACTGCTACATTTAAAATAAGTCATGCATTTTGATATGAACTCCTCTGCATTACCCATTGGCCTAATCATATAGGCAATACTAGACAGCTGGCTGTGCTTTAGAGCTTGTCATGTTTTTATTTTCTCAGCTGTCACAGAACCTAAAACAGTGGCTTTCACTGAAATTCAGCTCTAGTAGATGAAGCTAAAGTATAGGGCAGAACTGTGCATTAGATGCAGTCTTGATACTTAGGAGCAGAAGGAAATAATCCATACTAGGTTTTTGAAAGTTGTTAAGAGTTAAACCATAAAAGATGTCCAGTTAGTATTTACATGTGTAAATCAAGACAGCGTAAAGGACTAGGTTAGCCAACACCCCTAGGGAGTTTTCAAAAGCACTTACTGAGTTTATCTAATGGTAATGTTTAATATACTCTAGAGTGGCAACGAGGTAGGTAACAGTTGCCTGTATCTCATCTAGCCTCCATCAACCTTCAATCACTAAAATAAAAAAGAAATTATGCAAACCTTCCACATTTTACCTTCTAAATATCCCTCCAGTCGGTTTCCATTTCTACCACTGACAAAGCAGTGTAAACTACAGACATACTCCAGTAATTCTTTAATGAATTCTTTGATAGTCTCATTTCTCATGAGCAATTCCTCTTCTCAGTATTTTCTCTCTATGACAGAGATACTTAAAAGTGCATATCTTATTATTTAAACACTTTCCGCAGCTTCACTCCGTTCTTAGGCCTAAGACCCACAGTATTAACATGTTTTATGTAGGCAGGACTAGCCAATTATACTGGGACTTCAAATTTCACCCTCCATGATGCCCTCCCGACAAGACTACATTAAGCCTCTTGAATGCACTGGGCCCCTCATTCCTCATGACTTGTTTTTCTCATCTCCTCTCATTCAATGAACTCCTACTTATCATTTAGATTTTTGCAGAAATCTTGCTTCATCAAGAAAGTGTTTTCTAATTTTCTTATTATATTAGGTTCTTCTGTTGTAAGATCTCATACCATGTCATAATTACCATTTATAACTCTTATTACTATATACCACAAATAAATATTTTATTTTCTTCCTCTCCTATACCACCGAAGTTATTTGGGGACAGAAACCATGTCTATTTTGAACATTCTTACATCCCCATTAACACAAAAGTTGTATGCCGTGTAGTAGGTTCTCAGTAATTTATTCTATAGTACCTGATGAATACATGAATATTATTCATAATGAAACAAGTAAGTCAAACAATGGAGCTGATTATAGTGTCACAGAGACTGCAATATTCTTTCATATATTCTGTCTTCAGTTTACTACCACTACATACTGAAGTGGGTAGGAGGAAAGTGTCTTGTCAGCCTGTGCAGGAGAATGAATGCAAGCAAAGGATTTTTGGGAAGATGATCCTTGACAAAAGGAAAATAAAATATAAATTTAGACAATGAATTTTTGTTACTGGTTTTTAGTACTCTTCATGCAGTTCTTTTGTATGGATGAAAAAGTTCATTTAAAGTGATGGGGAAGGTTTTACCATGGTTACTTAGGAATAGGTCAACATTGTTTTGTTCACTGGATTAGTAAACCAAGCCATTTGAAAATACAATAAAGAGAGAACATTTGCTGATGTGTTAATATTGTTGAGAATCAACTTTTCCACAGCACTGTGCAAAATACCGGATAGTGGTGCGTGTGTGTGTGTGTGTGTGTATGTGCGTGTGCATGTTGGACTGAAATGTGAGGGATAATTCTTTAAAGGGATATGATACTTACAATTAATTTTTAGACAGTAAGCTTGTGTAATCATGGTTTTCAAAAACAGAAGAATATGCCCTCCATTCTTGAATCTGTCGTGGAGCTTCCATGTTTGAGTGGCTGAAAAATAAACTTTCTCAATTCTCTTCATAGAAGGAACCAAACATATGATTTCTATGACACATTTTACTTTTAAACAATTAAAAATAAATGGACACTCAGATTACATTGGAAAATTGCCTATTTTCTCTAATCATGTCTCCTTCCTGAAAAGTAATTAGAATCTTTATTAACTGTAATTCTATTAAATCCTCACAATAGTTCAATGAGTTGGGATCACTATTACTCCCGTCTTACAGAGGAAGAAATTGAGACTTACAGATGTTATATATCTTATTTAAGGGTACATAGCTGGTAAGTAAGGAGCTAAAGATGGATCATGGAAAACTTTATTTCAGATGTTCTGTCCTGAAGAATGAGAACTGAAGTTCAGACATTTACCAAAGCATTCACACTTTCAGCAAATATTTATGTATTGACTGTTTTGTGCCCAGTACTGTGTTAACTAAGTATCAAGAATGAGAACTGCTTCCTCCGAGTTCATAGTCCAGGAGAAAAAAACAGACAACTAATAAGATGATAATAAATAGTAGATGCTATTAAATGCATGGTGGTCTGAAGGCCCATGATCCAAATAAGTGATCTGAATATTTTATCAGAGAATTTAGTAAAGAAGTTCAAGAAGGAAGTGTATAACTTAGAAGGAAATACAGATCTTACAAGGCAAAGGAAGCATAAAAGAAAAAACAAACCATGAGAAGTCAATACAGTAGGATGTATTGTGTAATAGAGAAGTTCATTTAGGCTAAAACAAAAGATACAATTTAGGAAGTAAGGAGTAAGGAAGGTAGAATGTAAGATAAATGCCAAAACCTAAAATGTCTTACAGTATATGCAAATCATTTGGGGCTTTTCTCTGAAGATAATGGCAATTTTAATGTATTTTATTTTTTAAATTTTAAACCACAAATTTTATACAAATACTTTTAAAAAAAATTTTAGGAGATCTTTTTCTAAGCCTTCAGTGTAAATAGTGTAACAAGGGAATATTAGCATCAGTTTTTCTGATAAATTATTGAGATTTTTGCTAAGGGCCACGACAATGTGAAAACATGTTTAAGTTTGGGGAGCAAATAAAAAACTCATAGTCAACATGATTAGAAGACAATAAGTGAGGGCTATCCTGGGGACAAAAATGCTGTGTTGGTAACAAGTTTCTATTTTTTAATGTATTCAAATGGACATACGTGTTTTAGAATATTTTTATCTTTTTTATTGTCGTTGCTGAGACAGAGTTTTGCTCTTGTAGCCTAGGCTGGAGTGCAATGGCGTGATCTTCACTCACTGCAACCTCTGCCTCCCAGGTTCAAGCGATTCTCCTTCCTCAGCCTCCTGAGTAGCTGAGATTACAGGCGCCCATCACCATGCCTGGCTAATTTTTTTGTAATTTTAGTAGAGACGGGGTTTCACCATATTAGCCAGGCTGGTCTCAAACTTCTGACCTCAGGTGATCACCCGCCTCAGCCTCCCAAAGTGCTGGGATTACAGGCATGAGCCACCTTGCCTGACAAGAATATTTTTAAATGATAGTTGGGAATTGTTCTTATCTAAGTTATTTATCTAATTAAGCAGATATCACCATTCTGTGATCTTGTCAACCATTTGAAAGTAGAGGTTAGTTTTGGTGTTAA
>NW_012103765.1:771795-772787 GCF_000951045.1 Mandrillus leucophaeus
CAAAGTGCTGGAATTACAGGCGTCAGCCACCGCACCCGGCCCTCTACTTCCAACAAGAATTGGGTAAAATAATAGGACTACAGTAGAGAGAGCATTAAGAGACAAATCCCTTTTGAAGTGCCAATGAAAAGGCAAAAACAATGGGCAAGGGATACCAACAAACAAGTGTCCATCCAGGGAAGTCTCTTCATTCCCTCAGGCCTGACACTTGCCTCCCCACAGTCAGACACCCTGGGCCCAGCCTGGGAAACCTCTTCCTTTACCTCAGGCAGCAACAGCAGGATAGCTACGTGTCCCCAGCAGCACCAGATAAACCAAATACATCAAATCATACCTCAAAGGCTCTGAAAACGTAACTACCTTTGAAACCATATAACAGGCCAAACCTGTGTGCTACAGCTAAACAAGAGTGAGTGTCTCCTAAAATAAAAGATTTAAATATGACCTATATTCTCCTAACATAAGTCTAAACAACTAGTATACAATTCAAAATTACCACGCAAAGCAAGAAATAAGAAGATAACAGCCTGAATGAGAAGACAATCAACTGACTCCAACACTGAGATGAATCAGTGTTGCAAATTAATGACTTTAATTAAACAATTAATTTAATTTAAGCAATTAAAATTTATTTAAAACAAAAAGTAGAAAATACTTGTACACAAATTTTCATACCAGTTCTACTCATAATAATTTAAAAACATAAAATAGCCCATATGGCCATTGTTAGATTCATGGGAAATCATAGTGTATTCAAAAAAAATTCTACTCAGAGATAAAGTGGAATAAATCATTGATACACAAACAACACAAGTTTCAAAAATTTTATGTTGAAAGGCAGACACAAAATAATACCTACTGTATTCATCCCATTTTTATAAAATTGTTGGACAGACAAAAAAAAATCTATAATTATATAAGGTAATTCAGTAAATGCCTTCTGTCAAATGAGATAATTTACTACAAAGTTGTATGAAGGTACTTTTTGGAGG
>NW_012103765.1:775746-777746 GCF_000951045.1 Mandrillus leucophaeus
ACGCCATTCTCCTGCCTCAGCCTCCCGAGTAGCTGGGACTACAGGCGCCCGCCACCTCGCCCAGCTAGTTTTTCGTATTTTTTTAGTAGAGACGGGTTTCGCCGTGTTAGCCAGGATGATTTCGATCTCCTGACCTCGTATTCCGCCCGCCTCGGCCTCCCAAAGTGCTGGGATTACAGGCTTGAGCCACCGCGCCCGGCCAATATTCACCACTTCTAACCCAATTATCCTTTTCCAGAAACAGGGGACATCATTGGCTGATGTCTGTTTTGCCACCTCCATGTTTCATCAATATCTTACTATACCCACAATGACCAGGAGAGAAATGCAATTACCCTGCCAACCGTGACTTCATTTCTGATTTCCACAGAGCTCAAGTTTTACTAAAGACTTCATTATTTTGTTAGGCATAACACAGCACAGAAGGAGCTCCAGCTTCCTCTTGGAGCTCCAAACCGAAACAAGTTGGAGTGAATTTATTTCTGAGATTTGACAATTCTTCAATGTTAATATATTTTCAGTCTAATTTTGTTATACATTAGCACATGCTCAGAATGTCAACCACCCCCTTATTGCAGATCACAGATTTAGGTTAAGTTGGTATTGCCAAGTATTTGCTAAAGAATAAGTGCCTTATGCCTTGCCAGTTTTATCGATTTGAGTTTTATTTGATTTAGCTCAACATTAGAGAAAGTGAGTGCTTAAGACAACATTGTATATGATTCAGAATAAAATCACAGCAAGTTCCATCAAGTGACTTTTCCCAGGCTATATATCATGTATAAAATTGGCAATGCAAGTCATTTGTATATTTGGGGTCATTCTGCTAATTTTCTTTGCATTGATAAGTGATGTATGAGTTTCAGTATGTGGTGGATAATATATTGCAATTACAAAAATAGAAGCTCCTCTAAGAAATAACTAAAATTATTTCCAAATACTTGCAGCACACTGCTTTATGAAGTGAGTTTCCAAATACAGGGATTATTTTCCAAATCTGAGCAAAAGGAATATATTTTAACTAGATCAAATGCTACTTAATCCTTATGTAATGTGAGAGCACTTTCTGTAACAGACTTTGTGTTCTAAGACCTCTTTGACAGAGAGAAGAGAATGGTGGAGTATTCTGATGACACTGCGGATTTAGTAATGAGTATCTAATTGCAATTTAAATCCTTTTGATAGAATACCTCTTTTCATCTGTGTATGCATATATCTGTGTGTGTACGTGTGTGTGTATGTATAAATGCAAAATGGAACACAATGTATGTTCAAAGGGTATAATTATTCCAAAATAATTATATAAATCAGGCTCTATATAAATGCTAGAAGAAATATGTTTTCAAAGGCAGTTTATGCATTACTAAAGCAAGAAAACACTATTGTAAGAATCACAATTAAAGAGCACCTAACTCAGGCTGGACACAGCAACTCACACCTGTAATCCCAGCACTTTGGGAAGCCGAAGTGGGTGGATCACGTGAAGTCAGGAGTTTGAGACCAGCCTGGCCATCATGGCGAAACCCAGTCTCTACTAAAAATACAAAATTTAGCAAGGCATGGTGGCAGGCACCTATAATCTCAGCTGCTTGGGAGGCTGAGGCAGGAGAATCACTTGAACCCAGGAGGCAGAGGTTGCAGTGAGCCAAGATTATGCCATTTCACTCCAGCCTAGGCAAAAGAGCAAAATTCCATCTCAAGGTAATAATAATAATAATATTAATAATAGCACCCAACTCTGTTTGGTTAGGTTTCTTTTTTTAAGTAAATGTCAAAATTATACTCTTACAGATTAATTTTTCAAGTGCATACAACATCAAATTTTATTTTAGCCATCTGTAAATTGTTAATTTAAAAGTTGTTGGATTAATCACTAATATTTCCTTACTGGATTACACAGAATAAGGAAAACCAATTTCTGATATGCTGAATTTTTGCTAGCCAAAGATATTGAATATTTGAGACTCAAGGCAAACTAAGCCATATCTTCATCTTTTTTT
>NW_012103765.1:777796-779501 GCF_000951045.1 Mandrillus leucophaeus
TTTTATTTTAGCCATCTGTAAATTGTTAATTTAAAAGTTGTTGGATTAATCACTAATATTTCCTTACTGGATTACACAGAATAAGGAAAACCAATTTCTGATATGCTGAATTTTTGCTAGCCAAAGATATTGAATATTTGAGACTCAAGGCAAACTAAGCCATATCTTCATCTTTTTTTTTTTTTAGATGAAGTCTTGCTTTTGTACCCAGACTGGAGTGCAATGGCAAGATCTTGGCTCACTGCAACCTCCGCTTCCTAGGTTCAAGGATTCTCCTGCTTCAGCCTCCTGAGTAGCTGGGATTATAGGCAACTGCCACCATACCTGGCTAATTTTTGTA
Organism: Mandrillus leucophaeus; assembly: GCF_000951045.1. Classification (NCBI taxonomy): domain Eukaryota; kingdom Metazoa; phylum Chordata; class Mammalia; order Primates; family Cercopithecidae; genus Mandrillus; species Mandrillus leucophaeus. The sequence continues at coordinate 778,137 of NW_012103765.1, forward strand.
TTTTTAGTAGAGATGGGGTTTCACCATGTTGGCCAAGCTGGTCTCGAACTCCTGACCTCAGGTGATCCGCCTGCCTCGGCCTCCCAAACTGCTGGGATTACAGGCGTGAGCCACGGTGCCTGGCCTTGTTTCTCCACATGTATGTGTGTATTAAGACTAAAAATGCAAAGGTAATGAAATAGTAAAAATAAAATAAAATAAAATAAATTTAATATAGCATTTTCATCTGAATGGAAACAGGGAAATGTGGTAGAGAGCAACACATTATTAGAAGCACATTTATTTGTAATGAGCTAATTTGTGGGTTCATTGGTTGTTTCACAAGATTTCATTATGTTATTCAATAAATACCTATATAAAAAATCACAAAGCTTTCTCTTTTCCATTCTCAGCTCAGAGAAATATAAAGCTTGAAACACCATTGTTCCCACCCTTACAACAATGAAAGAGCTAGACAGACTACAAATTAATGACTTTCTTGAATACATCAAATAACTGAATTCTCACAACATCCAGCTCATCCCCAATGTGGGAAAACCAAGAATCTGCAGGGGAAGTGTCAGGAGCACATGCTTAACAAAGGCAGCTGCCACTGGACATGAAATAAGCCAGTAAAAAGAATTCAGCCTAAATGTTTACTTATTACTGAAGGCCAGGTTTGAGCTAGTGTGCAAATGGAAATCCCCTAGAAATTGCAGATTTAGGGAAGGTTCACACCTCTTATGGACTCTTCTCCATAAACCCCACGAGATACTCAACAGGGACGATTATAAAGAATCCTAAGGAATCATGCCTTTTGACACTACCTACAGGAAGGGCATTGCTGAAACTTTGCCTAGAATCATCTCGTCTTCCTTCTCTATAGAATAAAGGTATTGGTTTTCGGATGAACAGACAACAGATTGTCACCTAAAAAGCCTGGTAGCCCACTGAATCTGGGTTAAGGAGATAAGGGCAATAAAAAAGTTCTGTCCCAGGGCAAAAGGCATGAATAAGTGCTAAATCCACCACCACAGGCAGAGAAGGGGCCTGAGTAATTGTGGAAAAACAAAAAAATAACCCGTCAGATTATTGAACATAGTGCCTGCATAAGACTTAGAGTAAATCAAAACACAAGAGATTATTTCCAAATCTCCCAAGTAGCTAGGATTATAGGCATCTACCACCATCCTCGCTAATTTTTGTATTTTTAGTAGAGATGGGGTTTCACCATGTTGGCCAGGCTGGTCTTGAACTCCTGACCTCAGGTGATCCGCATGCCTTGGCCTCCCAAAGTGCTGGAATTACAGGCGTCAGCCACCGCACCCGGCCCTCTACTTCCAACAAGAATTGGGTAAAATAATAGGACTACAGTAGAGAGAGCAT
>NW_012103765.1:779551-780748 GCF_000951045.1 Mandrillus leucophaeus
GGTAAAAATAAAATAAAATAAAATAAAATAAAATAAAATAAATTTAATATAGCATTTTCATCTCAATGTAAACAGGGAAATGTGGTAGAAAGCGACACATTATTAGAAGCACATTTATTTGTAATAAGCTAATTTGTGGGTTCATTGGTTGTTTCACGAGATTTCATTATATTATTCAATAAATACCTATATAAAAAATCACAAAGCATTCTCTTTTCCATTCTCAGCTCAGAGAAACATAAAGCTTGAAACACCATTGTTCCCACCCTTACAACAATGAAAGAGTTAGACAGACTACAAATCAATGACTTTCTTGAATACATCAAATAACTGAATTCTCACAACATCCAGCTCATCCCCAATGTGGGAAAACCAAGAATCTGTAGGGGAAGTGTCAGGAGCACATGCTTAACAAAGGCAGCTGCCACTGAACATGAAATAAGCTAGTAAAAAGAATTCAGCCTAAATGTTTACTTATTACTGAAGGCCAGGTTTGGGCTAGTGTGCAAATGGAAATCCCCTAGAAATTGCAGATTTAGGGAAGGTTCACACCTCTTATGGACTCTTCTCCATAAACCCCACCAGATACTCAACAGGGACGATTATAAAGAATCCTGAGGAATCATGCCTTTTGACACTACCGACAGGATGGGCATTGCTGAAACTTTGCCTAGAATCATCTCATCTTCCTTCTCTATAGAATAAAGGTATTGGTTTTCAGATGAACAGACAACAGTTTGTCACCTAAAAAGCCTAGTAGCCCACTGAAGCTGGGTTAAGGAGATAAGGGCAATAAAAAAGTTCTGTCCCAGGGCAAAAGGCATGAATAAGTGCTGAATCCACCATCACAGACAGAGAAGGGGCCTGAGTAATTGTGGAAAAAAAAAAAAACCCGTCAGATTATTGGACATAGTGCCTGCATAAGACTTAGAGCAAATCAAAACACAAGAGATTATTTCCAAATCTCCCGAGTAGCTGGGATTATAGGCATCTACCACCATCCTCGCTAATTTTTGTATTTTTAGTAGAGATGGGGTTTCACCATGTTGGCCAGGCTGTTCTTGAACTCCTGACCTCAGGTGATCCGCCTGCCTTGGCCTCCCAAAGTGCTGGAATTACAGGCGTCAGCCACCGCACCCGGCCCTCTACTTCCAACAAGAATTGGGTAAAATAATAGGACTACAGTAGAGAGAGCAT
>NW_012103765.1:782168-785317 GCF_000951045.1 Mandrillus leucophaeus
TGGTGGATGACCTTTCCTCAAAGTCGATGGCTGCTGACTGATGAGGATGGTGGTTCCTGAAGGGCTGAGTGGTGGCAATTTCTTAAAATAAGACAGCAATGAGATTTGCTGCGGCAATTGACTCCCTCTTTCATGAAGTATTTCTCTGAAGCATTTGATGCTGTTTGATAGCATTTTATCCAAAACAGAACTTTTTTCAATATTGGAGTCAATCCTCTCAAACCTGCCACTGCTTTGTCAAGTAAGTTTGTGTAATATTCTAAATCGTTTATTACCATTTGACAATATTACAACATCTTTGCCAGGAGGAGATTCTATCTCAAGAATCTGCTTTCTTTGTTTATCTATAAGAACCAACTCTTCTTTCATTCAAGTTTTACTGTGAGATTTCAGGAGGTAAAATCTTCAAAGTCCACATCTAGTGCTATTTTTCTTGCTATTCTCATTGCATGGAGTTAATTTTTCCACCGAAGTCTTGAAACTGTAAATGTCATCCATAAGAGTTAAAATTAACTTCTTGCAAATTCTGGTTAATTTTGATAGTTTGACCTTCTGTCATGAATCACTAATGTTCTTAATGGTACCTAGAATGGTGAATCTTTTCCAGAAGGTTTTTAATTTACTTTGCCTAGATCCAGCAGAGAAATTACAGTCTATAGCCTTATGAAATGCATTTCTTTAATAACAAGATAAAATTTAATAACAAGTGAAAATTACTGTTTGATCTGTGGACTACAGAATGAGTGTTGTGTTAGCAGCTATGAAAATAATATGAATCGCCTTGTACAACTCCATCAGAGCTCTTGGGTTACCAAATGTATCGTCAGTGAGCAGTACTATTTTGAAAGATATATTTTTGTATAAACAGTAGGTCTCCACAGTGCATTTCAAATATTCAGTAAACCATGCTGCAAACAGATGTGCTGTTATGCAGGCAATGCTGTTCCAATTACACAAGCAGAGTGGATTTAGCATTGTTCTTAAGGGCCCTAGGATTTTTGAAGTGGTAAATGAGCACGTTTCAACTTAAACTCACCAGCTTTAGTAGCCCCTAACAAGAGTCATCCTGTTCTTTGAAGCTTTGAAACCAGGCATTGGCTTCTCTGCTTTAAGTCATAAAGTCCTAGATGGCATCTTCTTTCAGAACAAGGCTGTTCCATTTATATTTAAAATACTTAGTTTATTGTAGCCACCATCATCAATGATCTTAGTAGCTAGATCTTCCGGATAATTTGCTGCAGCTTCTACATCAGCATTGATGATTCATCTTGTGCTTTTATACAGAAAGATGATCTTTTTCTTTAATACTCATGAACCAACCTCTGGTGGCTTCCAACTTTTCTTCTGCAGCTTCCTCACATCTCTCAGGCTTCAATAGATTTGAAGAGAATTAAGACTGTCCTCTGGACTTTGACTTACAGGAAAGTTGTTGCTGCTTTGATCATCTATCCAGACCTCTAAAACTTTCCCCATATCAGCAACAAGGCTGTTATTCTTTCTTATCACTCATGTATTTACTGGAGTAGCACTTTTAATTTCCTTCAAGAACTTTTCCTCTGCATTTGCAACTTGGCTAACTTTGGCGCAAGAGGCCTAGATTTCAGCCTACTTCAGCTTTTGTATTTAATATCATTTAATCATTTCTGACTTTTGGTTTAAAGTAAGAGGCGTGCATCTCTCTCTTTCACTTGACCACTTAGAGACCATTGTAAAGTTATTAATTGGTTTAATTTAAATATTGCTGTATCTTAGAGAATAGAGAGGCCTGAGGAAAGAGAAAGGGAAATAGCCAGCTAGTAGAGCAGTCAGTTAGACGAGTGCAGTTCATGGTGTCCCAAAACAACTTCAATACTAATATCAATGATTGCTGATCACAGATTACCATAACAGGACTAAGAATAGTGAAAAAGTTTTGAAATATTGTGATAATTACCAAATTGTGATGCAGAGACACAAAGTGAACACGTACTGATGGAAAAATAGTACTGATAGACTTGGTCTATCAGGGTTACAACAAACCTTCAATTTGTAAAATAATACAGTATCTGTGAAGAGCAATAAAGAGAAGTGCAATTACATGAAGTATATCTCTGTATATTGCTCCTGGTGCTAGTTACTAAGTTGTATATCAAGATAAAAATGCCTCTAACTGTGCAATTCAAAAAGGGTGTTTTATTTGATGTTCTTTATCCATAAATGCAGTTTATTATAAAGCAGTGGATCTTTGTTCAAGAATAGCAATGGATGGACAAATAAAACTAACAAGTTTAACTAGCGTTGTCTAAGAGGGCTTTTGTATCTCCCCTGTTCAATATAGCAACTCTTTTCCTACTACCTCCTCTCCTTTTTTTTTTTTGTAGCATTCATCTAAATGCTTATTGTTTGTGATTCCACTAGCACATTAGTTGCACAGTTAAGACCCTTTTTATATTTATGTAGCCACTGTATCACTAACACTGTCAATAGTGTCTGACACTCAGTAGATGCCCAGTGATTATGTGTTGAACAGATAAATACATGTGTGAAGTTTCGTTGCTCCATGAGGTCTTTCTAAATACTTCCAGGCTACAGCACTGCCCTACATGTGCCTCCAAAGGACCATAGTACATAAGTACTTATAACTTTGCCTTTTTTAACCTCCGTCTCTTTTTATTTTCAATTTTTGTCTGTTTAGTTCCCTCATGAGCTGCATTCCTTGAATTCAGGGATTATGTGTTAACATCCTTTAACTATCTGCACTTCACAGCATCTTCAGCATAGTCAGCCCACAATAAGTTTTAATTCAATAAGTAAAGAAATGGTTTTTACAAGTAAGAAAATAGAGCCTCAGAGTTAATTAAATGATTCTGTGAATCCCATATTTGCACAGTTAAATTACTATTTTTTCTTTAAATTATTTGTCTTTTATGGTTTACTACTCTCATTAGGAAACAGAAGTAATGGAGGAAATAGCATTGAATCTCAATTGTCTTTTTAGAGCCAATAATATCCACTGTAACACTCAGAGGATGAACATACAAAATTAGCATTTTCCACAAAGCGTCTGATACAACTATTGTTTTGTGGAACATAATTTTGAAAGTTTAGACCTAAAAGTTAGGAAAATCTGTATTGGCATCTTTGTGCCAGGCACAGTACTAGGGTTTTAC
>NW_012103765.1:786682-787285 GCF_000951045.1 Mandrillus leucophaeus
CAAAGTGCTGGAATTACAGGCGTCAGCCACCGCACCCGGCCCTCTACTTCCAACAAGAATTGGGTAAAATAATAGGACTACAGTAGAGAGAGCATCAAGAGACAAATCCCTTTAGAAGTGCCAATGAAAAGGGAAAAACAATGGGCAAGAGATACCAACAAACAAGTGTCCATCCACGGAAGTCTCTTCGTGCCCTCAGGCCTGACACTTGCGTCTCCACAGTCAGACACCCTGGGCCCAGCCTGGGAAACCTCTTCCTTTACCTCAGGCAGCAACAGCAGGATAGCTAGGTGTCCCCAGCAGCACCAGATAAACCAAATACATTAAATCATACCTCAAAGGCTCTGAAAACGTAACTATCTTTGAAACCATATAATAGGCCAAACCTGTGTGCTACAGCTAAACAAGAGTGAGTGTCTCCTAAAATAAAAGATTTAAATATGACCCATCTTCTCCTAACATAAGTCTACACAACTAGTATACAATTCAAAATTACCACACAAAGCAGGAAATAAGAAGATAACAGCCTGAATGAGAAGACAATCAACTGACTCCAACACTGAGATGAATCAGTGTTGCAAATTAATGACTTTAATTAAACAA
>NW_012103765.1:787842-792612 GCF_000951045.1 Mandrillus leucophaeus
TCTGCACTTCACAGCATCTTCAGCATAGTCAGCCCACAATAAGTTTTAATTCAATAAGTAAAGAAATGGTTTTTACAAGTAAGAAAATAGAGCCTCAGAGTTAATTAAATGATTCTGTGAATCCCATATTTGCACAGTTAAATTACTATTTTTTCTTTAAATTATTTGTCTTTTATGGTTTACTACTCTCATTAGGAAACAGAAGTAATGGAGGAAATAGCATTGAATCTCAATTGTCTTTTTAGAGCCAATAATATCCACTGTAACACTCAGAGGATGAACATACAAAATTAGCATTTTCCACAAAGCGTCTAATACAACTATTGTTTTGTGGAACATAATTTTGAAAGTTTAGACCTAAAAGTTAGGAAAATCTGTATTGGCATCTTTGTGCCAGGCACAGTACTAGGGTTTTACATATGTGATTGTATTTAATACTTTCAAGAACTCTGAGACATGTGTTTTCTCCATTTTTGAGATAATATAATTAAAGTTTAGAGGAGTTAAATTGACTGTAGTCTCAAAGTGAGCAAATGGAAAATTAGGATTTGAATCTAAGTTTCTTTCATTTTAATACCTATGTGTGTTCTATTTTATTCTGTGATCTTCTATAGATGACATGCCCACAAAATCAATGTATTAAATATTCATGTAAAAAGAAGTGGTTGAACTTTCCCCAGTTTCTTCAAAAAGCATCATGAGATGTTTTATAAAACTCTAGTTTAGAAAGATGTGTACTTAGAAAGATATTGACCTAAGGAAAGGGCTTTTTATTCTCTTGGTCTCATAATTAACAAAACATTTAATATAAATCCATATCGGTTTCCTTCTTGAATACGATTCCCAAAACTTTTTTTCAGACACCTATATTGACTAATTCATTTAATACTAAGCACTTGATATTACATAATCTCAGCTTATATTTATTACCAAACACTCATACAAATGTATACCTGATTTCCATAACAAAATGGTAACTTCCTCAATAATAGAGTTTGCCATTTCCTGACAAGGAAATATTGAGCCACATATGCCAATTTCCTCTCTAAAGGAACCTGGAGAGATTTGAGACATAATCAGTTTGGGCCATAAATACTAAGTTATCAGAAATCAATTAGACAATAAATATTCCAAATTGTTCTTGTATTAATATATATCCAAATGTATTTGCTAAATAGTAATGATTACAAATATTCTCAAAGCAAAGATTCTCATTGCACATATGATAAAGTGATAACTTTCATAACCCATAGATTATGGCAGTCTATCAACACCAGATCCCAAGGTATGATATTCCTCCTTAGTGTTCACACCCTGCCTCCATGCTATCACCCTGAGATCAGAAGCTCTTGTTGTCTAAAGCTATCTTCGATTTTTCACATCTGAATGTCTGGGTGAGGTTATAGATTTTAAGAATTTACCAGGGTCAACTTGTCGGCAAGTGATTCTTCTAGTGTTGATTTTGCAAGCAAAATATAAACATCATTTACTGCTACGGTGTTTTGAAGTCATGCCATTAAAAATTCATCTGGCAAATCTAATATGAGAAAACAAGAGCAAGGAGAGCAATGAATTGCAATGAAAAAAAATTGGCAGAGTAATAAATAAGCATGACAGGTCAGACTTCAATTTACATAAATAGCTTTGCCAAAGGTGGCTTAAAAGGGCAGTTGCTTGTTCCTGCATTATTTGTGGTGATGCATCTCCCTTTGAGTTCTACATTTCTGTAACAAAGACAAAGAAATTATGTTTTTTTTTTTTTTTCCCTAGGACAAATAATCAAGATTTATCCTCTACATTCTTCAAAGAAGATGAAGACAAACTACGCATCTTCCTTTTTTTTTTATAGCAACTACATCTCAAAGAGGTATAAGTATTCTTTCATAAACTTCAGATAGCTTGTATACAGTTACTCCTTTATCAGAATTAATGCAATCCATATTCAGAAAAATGAAACTAATAAAAGTAGCAATTCAAATTCACATTATGGAATTGTTAAAAATAAAACTGTTTCTTTCCTATTCTAGTTAATGCTAATTATGTTCTTCAGGTCTATTCTGAGAAAAATCTTAGAAACAACTCCTTCTGCTCCCTCAGCCCAACACACCTAATAGGGCATGAATTCTCCACACCTTATATAGCTCTACGATCTTTTCCTTTTTTCCCCCTTTCTCCAACTTCATTGCGGCATTGTTGACAATTGATAAAATGTACATATTTAAGGTCTACAACTTGATAGTTTCATATACATACACATGGTGAAATAGTCAGCAAACTCAAGCTAATTAGCATAACCATCACCTCACATATTTACCATTTTGTGGGTGTAGTAAGAAAACTTACATGTACTCTGTCAGCAGATTTCAAGTGTACAATACTGTTAACTATATATAGTCACATTGTTGTACATTAGATCACCAGAATGTATTTATGTTGCATAACTGAAAGCTTTTACCCTTTGATCAACATATTTCCATATCCCACCTCCCCAGTCCCTGTTAACCAGCATTCTACGCACTGTTTCCATGATTTTGACATTTTGATATTTCACCTACACATCAGTGATACTACGTAATATTTGTCTTTCTGTATCTGGCTTATTTAACAAAATATAATGTCCTCCAGGTTAATCCATGTTGTCACAAACAGCAGGATGCTTTTTCTTTTTTAAACAAAGATATGTTTCATTGTGTATGGTAGGGAGGGATGTGTGTGTGTGTGTACATTCATTTTTTACAAAAATTTATTCACCCATTAACAGACACTTAGATTGCTTCCATAATTAGGCAACTATGAATAATTCTGAAATGAACATGAGAAAGCAGGCATCTTTCTGAGATACTGATTTTATTTCCTTCGAAAATATACCTAGAAGTGGGACTGCTGGATTGTAAGTTAGCTCTAGTTTTAATTTTTTGAGAAACCTCCATACAGTTTTTTTTTTATAATGGCTGTATCAATTTAAGTCCCACCAAACAGTAAAAGGGTACGAGATCCTCACCAACACTTGTTACCTTTTGGTTTTTGAATAGTCATTCTAATAATAATATCCCATTATGGTGTGTGTATATATATACTTAAGTTTTTGGATACGGTTGCAGAATGTGCAGGTTTGTTACATAGTTACATATGTGCCATGGTGGTTTGCTGCACCCATCAACTCATCAACTGCACTAGGTATTTTCTCTAATGTTATCCCTCCCCTTTACCTGAACCGCCAACAAGCCCCAGTGTGTGATGTTCCCCTTCATGTGCCCATATGTTCTCATTGTTCAACTCCCACTTATGAGTGAGAACATGTGGTGTTTGGTTTTCTGTTTCTGTGTTAGTTTGCAGAGAATGTTGGTTTCCAGCTTCATCCATGTCCCTGCAAGGGACATGAACTCATTCTGTGTTTATGGCTGTATAGTATTCCATGATGTATATGTGCCACGTTTTCTTTATCCAGTATATCATTGATAAGCATTTGGGTTGGTTCCAAGTCTTTGCTATTGTGAATAGTGCCACAATAAACATATGTGTGCATAAGTCTTTATAGTAGAATGATTTGTAATCCTTTGGGTATATACCCAGTAGTGGGATTCCTGAGTCAAATGGTATTTCTAGTTCTAGATCCTTGAGAAATCGCCACACTGTCTTCCACAATGGTTGAACTAATTTACACTCCCACCAACAGTGTAAAAACGTTCCTATTTCTCCACATCCTCTCCAGCATCTGTTATGTCCTGACTTTTTAATGATCACATTCTAACTGGCGTGAGATAGTATCTCATTGTGGTTTTGATTTGCATTTCTCCAATGACTAGTGATGATGACCTTTTTTTCATATGTTGCTTGGCCGCATAAATGTCTTCTTTTGAAAAGTATCTGCTCATATCTTTTGTCCACTTTTTGATGGGGTTGTTTGTTTTTTTTCTTGTAAAATTTGTTTAAGTTACTTGTAGATTCTGCATATCAGCCCTTTGTCAGATGGATAGATTGAAAAAATTTTCTCCTATTCTGTAGGTTGCCTGTTCACTCTGAGGACAGTTTCTTTTGCTGTGCAGAAGCTCTTTAGTTTAATTAGATCCCATTTGTCAATTTTGGCTTTTGTTGCAATTGCTTTTGGTGTTTTAGTCATAAAGTCTTTAAAGGCACATGCCTATATCCAAAATGGTATTGCCTAGGTTTTCCTCTAGGGTTTTTATGGCTTGATGGTTTTAGGTCTTACATTTAAATCTTTACTCCATCTTGAGTTAATTTTTGTATAAGGTGTAAGGAAGGGATCCAGTTTCAGCTTTCTACCTATGGCTAGCCAGTTTTCCCAGCACCATTTATTCAATAGGGAGTCCTTTCCCCATTGCTTGTGTTGGTCAGGTTTGTCAAAGATCAGATGACTGTAGATGTATGGTATTATTTCTAAGGCCTTTATTCTGTTCCATTGGTCTCTATATCTGTTTTGGTACCAGCACCATGTTGTTTTGGTTACTGCAGCCTTGCAGCATAGTTTGAAGTCAGGTAGTGTGATACCTCCAGCTTTGTTCTTTTTTCTTAGGATTGTCTTGGCTGTACGGACTCTTTTTTGGTGCCATATGAAATTTAAAGTAGTTTTTTTCTAATTCTGTGAAGAAAGTCAATGGTAGTTTGATGGGAATAGTATTGAATCTATAAATTACTTTGGGCAGTATGGCCATTTTCATGATAATGATTATACCTATTCATAAGCATGGAATTTTTTTCCATTTGTTTGTGTCCTGTCTTATTTCTTTGAGCAGTGGTTTGTAGTTCTCC
>NW_012103765.1:795136-797066 GCF_000951045.1 Mandrillus leucophaeus
TGCTAGCTGGTTATTTTACCCATTGCTTGTGGCAGTTTCTTCATAGTGTCTATGGTTATTACATTTTGGTATGTTTTCACAATGGATGGTACCAGGTTTTCCTTTCCATGTTTAGTGCTTCCTTCAGGAGCTCTTGTAAGGCAGGCCTGGTGGTGACAAAATCCCTCAGCATTTGCTTGTCTGTAAAGGATTTTATTTCTCCTTCACTTGTGAAGCTTGGTGTGGCTTGATATGAAAATCTGGTTAAACATTCTTCTCTTTAAGAAAGTTGAATATTGGACCCCACTCTCTTCTGGCTTGTAGGGTTTCTGCACAGAGATTTGCTGTTAGTCTGATGGACTTCCCTTTGTGGATAACTCAACCTTTCTCTCTGACTGCCCTTAACATTTTTTTCCTTAATTTCAACCTTAGTGAATCTGACGATTATGTATCTTGGGGTTGCTCTTTTCAAGGTGTATCTTTGTGGTGTTCTCTGTCATCTTGCAAGCCTGAGGAAATTCTCCTAGATAATAAACTGAAGTGTGTTTTCCATCTTGGCTCCATTCTCCCCATCATTTTCAGGTACACCAATCAAACATAGGTTGGGTCTTTTCACATAGTTCCTTATTTCTTGGAGGCTTTGTTTGTTCCTTTTCTTCGTTTTTTTTCTAATCTTGTCTTCACACTTTATTTCATTAAGTTGATCTTCAATCTCTGATATCCTTTCTTCTGCCTGATAAATTTGGCTATTGATACTTGTGTATGCATCACGAAGATCTTGTGCTATGTTTTTCAGCTCCATCAGGTCATTTATGTTCTTCTCTAAACTGGTTATTCTCATTAGCAGTTCCTCTAACTTTTTATCAAGGTTCTTAACATCCTTCACTGGGTTAGAACATGCTTCTTTAGCTTGGAGGAGTTTGTTATTACCTACCTTCTGAAGCCTACTTCTGTCAGTTTGTCAAACTCATTCTCCATTCAGTTTTGTTCCCTTGCTGGTGAGGAGTTGTGATCCTTCAGAGGAGGAGAGAGATTCTGGTTTTTGAAATTTTTAGACTTTTTGCACTGGTTTTTCCTCATCTGCATGGATTTATCTACCTTTGATCATTGATGTTGGTGACTTTCAGATGGGGTTTTTGCATGGTCATCCTTTTTGTTGATGTTGATGCTACTGCTTTCTGTTTGTTAGTTTTCCTTCTAACAGTCAGGTCCCTCTTCTGCAGGTCTGCTGGAGTTTGCAGGAGGTCCACTCCAGACCCTGTTTGCCTGAGTATCACCAGCAGACACTACAGAACAGCAAAGATTGCTACGTGCTCCTTCCTCTGGAAGTTTTGTCCCAGTGGGGCACCAGCCAGCCAGATGCCACCTGAAGCTCCCCTGTATGAGGTGTCTGTCTACCCCTGCTGGAAGAAGTCTCCCTGTCAGAAGGCACTGGGTTCAGTGACCCACTTTAGGAGGCAATCTGTCCCTTAGCAGAGCTGGAGCACTGTGCTGGGAGACCCACTGCTCTCTTCAGAGCTGGCAGGCAGGAATGTTTAAGTCTGCTGAAGCTGTGCCCACAGCCGCCCCTTCCCCCAGTTGCTCTATCCTAGGGAGATGGGAGTTTTATCTCTAAGCCCCTGACTGGGGCTGCTGCCTTTCAGAGATGTCCTGCCCAGAGAGGAAGAATCCAGAGTGACAGTCTGGCTATAGTGGCTCTGCCCAGTCTGAATTTCCCAGAGGCTTTATTTACACTGTGAGGGAAAAATGGACTACTCAGTCCTCAGTAATGGCAGATGCCCACCCACCGCACCAAGCTGGAGAGTCCCAGGTCGACTTCAGACTGCTGTGCTGGCAGCGAGAATTTCAAACCAGTGGATCTTAGTTTGCTGGGCCCCATGGGGGTGGAATCTGCTGAGCAAAAACAGTTGGCTCCCTGGATTCAGCCCCCTTTCCAGGGGAGTGAACAGTT
>NW_012103765.1:799239-801036 GCF_000951045.1 Mandrillus leucophaeus
TCATCTGCAAACAGAGACAATTTGACTTCCTCCCTTCCTATGTGAACACCCTTTATTTCTTTCTATTACCTGATTGTCCTGGCCAGAACTTCCAAAACTCTGTTGAATAAGAGTGGTGACAGAGGGCATCTTTGTCTTATTATTTTGAGATATGTTTCATCGATACCTAGTTTGTTGAGTGTTTTTAGCATGAAGAGGTGTTGAATTTTCTTTTTCTTTCTTTTTTTTTTTTTTTTAAACAGAGTTTTGCTCTTATTGCCCAGGCTGGAGTGCAATGGCACAATCTCAGCTCGCCACAAATTCTGCCTCCCAATTTCAAGCGATTCTCCTGCCTCGCCCTCCTGAGTAGCTGGGATTACAGGCATGTGCTACCACACCTGACTGATTTTGTATTTTTAGTAGAGGTGGGGTTTCTCCATGTTGGTCAGGCTGGTCTCAAACTCCCAACCTCAGGTGATCCACCCACCTCAGCCTCCCAGAGTGCTGGGATTGTAGGCATGAGCCACCTCACCCAGCCAAACGAGTGCTGAATTTTACTGAAGGCCTTTTCCAAATCTATTGAGATAGGTATGTGGTTTTTGATACTGGTTTTGTTTATGTGATGGATTATGTTTATTGATTTGTATATGTCGAAGCAGTCTTGCATACCAGGGATGAAGCTCACTTGGTCGTGGTGAATAAGCTTTTTAATGTGCTGCCAGATGTGGTTTGCCAGTATTTTATTAAGGATTTTCACGTCAATGTTCTTCAGGAACCTTGGCCTGAAATTTTCTTTTTTTCTTGTGTCTCTGCCATGTTTTGGTATCAGGAAGAAGCTGGTCTCACAAAATGAGTTAGGGAGGAGTCCCTCTTTTTCTATTATTTGGAATAGTTTTAGAAGAAATGGTACCAGCTTCTCTTTGTATCTCTGGTAAAATTCGGTTATGAATCTATCTGGTCCTGGGCTTCTTTTGGTTGGTAGTCTATTAATTACTGCCTCAACTTCAGAACTTGTTATTGGTCTATTCAAGGATTCAACTTCTTCCTGGTTTAGTCTTGGGAGGGTGTCTGTGTCCAGTAATTTATCCATTTCCTCTAGATTTTCTAGTTTATTTGCATAGAGGTGTTTATAGTATTCTCTGATGGTAGTTTTTATTTCTGTGGAATCAGTGGTGACATCCCCTTTATCAAATTTTGTTGGGTCTATTTGGTTCTTCTCTCTTTTCTTCTTTATTAGTCTATCTAGTGTTCTATCTGTTGTGTTAGTTTTTTCAAAAAACCAGCTCCTGGATTCTTTGATTTTTTGAAGGGTTTTTCATGTCTCTATCTCTTTCAGTTCTGCTTTGATCTTAGTTATTTCTTGTCTTCTGCTAGCTTTCAAATTTGTTTGCTGTTGCTTCTCTAGTTCTTTTAATTGTGATGTTAGGGTGTTGATTTTAGATCTTTCCCACTTTCTGATGTGAGTATTTAGTGCTTTAAATTTCCCTCTAAACACCGCTTTATCTGTATCCCAGAGATTCTGATATGTTGTGTGTCTTTGTTCTTATTGGTTTTAAAGAACTTCTTTATTTCTGCCTTAATTTCATTATTTATCCCATAGTCATTCAGGAGCAGGTTGTTCAGTTTCCACGTAGTTGTGCAGTTTTGAGTGAGTTTCTTAATCCTGTGTTCTAATTTGATTTCACTGAGGTCTGAGAGACTTCTGTTATTATTTCCATTCTTTTGCATTTGCTGAGGAGTGTTTTACTTCCAATTATGTGGTCAATTTTAGAATAAGTGCGATGTGGTGCTGAGAAGAATGTATATTCTGTTGATTTG
>NW_012103765.1:803436-850965 GCF_000951045.1 Mandrillus leucophaeus
AGTCTCCCTGTCAGAAGGCACTGGGTTCAGTGACCCACTTTAGGAGGCAATCTGTCCCTTAGCAGAGCTGGAGCACTGTGCTGGGAGACCCACTGCTCTCTTCAGAGCTGGCAGGCAGGAATGTTTAAGTCTGCTGAAGCTGTGCCCACAGCCGCCCCTTCCCCCAGTTGCTCTATCCTAGGGAGATGGGAGTTTTATCTCTAAGCCCCTGACTGGGGCTGCTGCCTTTCAGAGATGTCCTGCCCAGAGAGGAAGAATCCAGAGTGACAGTCTGGCTATAGTGGCTCTGCCCAGTCTGAATTTCCCAGAGGCTTTATTTACACTGTGAGGGAAAAATGGACTACTCAGTCCTCAGTAATGGCAGATGCCCACCCACCGCACCAAGCTGGAGAGTCCCAGGTCGACTTCAGACTGCTGTGCTGGCAGCGAGAATTTCAAACCAGTGGATCTTAGTTTGCTGGGCCCCATGGGGGTGGAATCTGCTGAGCAAAAACAGTTGGCTCCCTGGATTCAGCCCCCTTTCCAGGGGAGTGAACAGTTCTGTCTCGTTGGCATTCCAGGTGCCACTGGGGTATGAAAAAAAAACTCCTCCAGCTACCTCATTGTATGTCCAAATGGCCGCCTAGTTTTGTGCTTGAAACCCAGGACGCTGGTGGTGTAGGCACCTGAGGGAATCTCCTGGTCTGCGAGTTGCAAAGACAGTGGGAAAAGCATAGTATATGGGCCCACCATCCCTCACTCACATCTTCCTTTGGCTAAGGGAGGGTTCCCTGACCCCTTGTGCTTCCTGGGTGAGGTGATGCCTCACCTTCCTTCTGCTTACCCTGCGTGGGCTGCACCCACCGTCTAACCAGTCCCAATGAGATGAGCCGGGTACCTCAGTTGGAAATGCAGAAATCACCTTTCTTTTGTGTTGGTCCTGCTAGGAGCTGCAGACCTGAACTGTTCCTATTCAGTCATCTTGCCTGGGAATCCGTTTTTCTTTATTTTTTTCATGAAGATTAATAAGTTCAGTACATTTTCACATACCTACTTATCATTGGTATGTATTTTTTTGAGAAATGTCAATTTAGATTCTTTGCATAGTTTTAATTGAGTTATTTGGGTATTTTTGCTATTGAGTTGCATGAGTTCCTTATACTTTTAGGATATTAACCCTTTGTTAGATATATATTTTATAAACATTTTCTCCTATTCTGTAGGTTAGCTTTTTTCTCTGTCGATTATGTCCTTTTTTTGTGCAGAAGCTTTATACTTTG
Organism: Mandrillus leucophaeus; assembly: GCF_000951045.1. NCBI lineage: Eukaryota > Metazoa > Chordata > Mammalia > Primates > Cercopithecidae > Mandrillus > Mandrillus leucophaeus. Next base: position 804,696 of record NW_012103765.1, read on the forward strand.
ATGTAACCCCATTAATCTAGTTTTGCATTTGTTTCCAAAAAATCATTGTCAGCCTTGCACCCACCTGTAGGTAAATGTTTTTTCTCACCAAAACCAGTCTTTAAAATCTGGAAGAAGTGACTGATTCATCAAATGCAAAGGCCCCATATAAATTATGTTATGTAGGTATCAGCCTCTTCTATTAACTCATCAAAGTGACACTAAGCGGAAGATTTGATATTCATAATGAAGAAACATATTGCTAGTGTTGATTCTTATCAGGAAATTAACCATAGCTTAAAACTGTGACATACAAGAATGAAGAATTAGAGAGGGGTTCAAGCAACTTGATTTTGTTTGGGTCTCTTTTTTGCTGTCAACTTTTCATTGGAATTTGTGCAAATCACTTTGCTCTGTGAATGAGTTTACTATCAACTGGAGAACCTAGCTAATTTTAAGATCCTTTCCATGATGATATTTTATTATTTCATTTTTCTGCACTTTATAACTTTGACTTATTTTATTTCATTTCAGACCCAACAATTCCCATTAGTAACAGTTGAAGGAAAACAGCAACAACAATAAATAGCCAAGTAAACAGTTTTCACATCTTTCTGCACAGACTTCAGTAGAAGCATTAAGTCTTCTATTCAGACTCAGAAAACTCTTAATGATTCTTCTTAGAAACAAGGGACAGAGTATATAGCATTTTTTATCAGATTTTCATCAGATTATTTTCAGAGTATTATCAGATTTAGTAGCCAACCTGATTCTGTGAAAAATATTTTAACAAATCACAGATCAACACTAACATATATATATATATGCACACGTACATGCATATACACATATATATACATATAAAACATCCCACAAGATATAACCTTGCTATTTAAGAAAAAATACACCTCACAAAAATATTAAAAAGCTGAATAGAGGATTTCTTTACATATATTCTCTTTCCAAAATAATACCTTCCAAATTGGCCAAAATGTAATTTTCTTATATTAAAGACATTCACAGACAATGTTACTATAATTTTCTCTGAATGAGTCTTATTCTGAAAAAATACCCATGTATTAACAGCAATTGTCCATTTCAGTTTCATTTTTCCTACAGAAAAGCTTAGGGTATTATAGTGTTTTAAATAAAAACTTTCTACATATTCTCTCTCCTTACTAGTTTGTTATTCAAAACAAAGTCTTTATGAGCTGCAGGTTTTTATTTCAGCCTTTTACATGGGATTGAGTTTGTCAGCTCCCAGATTAAACTATTCATGAGTTACCATGTTCCACAGACGATAATTTCTAGATGAGATTCCCTCACCCCAGATTTTCAGAAATTGTAAAAAATATTTGCCTCTATAGTGTTTTTCCCTCTCAACATTGCTCAAAGTCACTGTTTCCTTTTTACATAATAAAGTAAAATCAGAAAGTCACGTATATTAACACTAACAATAACTTTAACACTTTTCTGGTTCAATGTTTTTTATTTTATGTATTAGAAAACTGTGTGTCTCCATGGGTGAGTAACCACTTTCAAGGTCATAAAAAGAACATGCTTTTTTTGTCATGATGGCACCTCCAGAAAAGATATTTAGATATCCATCCTTGAATTCTGATTCTCATCCGCAAAAGCTTTCATGTTCATTAGTGTCAACTGACATACAGCTATAAAGCAGACTCAAGCAATCTAAAATACTTTTAGAAAAGGGAATGCCAAAAATTTATTTTAATACAATAACCCTAGCACTCTGGTGAATTAAACTCATGAGAGCCCTCTTTTCACCCCATTCTGGCCAATTGAAATTTCCTCTGATCCATAATAGAGAAGTTTGACTTCTCTCATCTGTTGGAAGAAATGCCTTTATGCTCACAAAGTTAGAGTTCTCCCTCAGACTCCCATAGGACACAAAGCAGTTTTTATTCAAATTCTTCACAAACGCAGTGAGCCTAAGAGGATATGTTCATAAATACTTCATTGTATTTAGCTGTACCTTAAATAATAAATAAGTTTGGTTTATTGAATTTTCTTTTCTGAACATGAGGCCCATTTCTTCCATTATAAAACAGGTTTTAAAAAGTAGATTTTTCTCTCCTAGCATCCATCCAGAATTCTTTATGAGTTAAGAGTCTCCAATTTAAACTGATTAAATGAGAGCAAACAAATTTAAATCAAATCTGAGTTTTAGGTTCATGACAGATGTTCTAGAAATGGCTCATAACAGGTGTTTCAGTACTGGCCTATGGCAGGTGTTCCAGAACTGGTATCATAGTTATTTGGATGATCTATATCTTCATACAGTTTATCAGAAATTCCATATCGATGCATATAGTTACCGTATAAGATAATAATAGACATTGAAATTAAAAGTTAGGTATTGTGTTTTTGTTTTAGACATCAGACATTCTATTGGACTATAGGACAGTTAATATTTATATTTTCCCATATGTTCATCTATAAAATGATACCAAGAGCATTGATTTTACTTGCCATACATGGATTTCGAGAGTAAAGCTATATGTAGTAGACTGTATATAGTCTACTATATATTAGTGCTTAACCTATAGAAAATAATTATAATAAGCTTTCCTATTAGCTGTTTGTATTAAAGAGCAAGATGTCACTGGAACTTTGTGTTATTATATGTGAGGTGAATAAATTAAGATTTGGCTCACCCAAGATTTATGAAGAGAAAATGAAATACAAAATTAAAACATTTATATCAATAATGGATATTTATTTTTTATGTGTGCACAGGTCCATGTCTGTCTGTATGAAACATACATATATAATATGTTATACATAGCTATGTTTATATGGAATATTTATAATATATGTAGATATGTAATATAATGCATAACATAAACACATATATGCATATAGAAACATACATACAAGAATACTATGTATGTAATGCAAGGGTCTTTGGGAAACTATAAAAAGCTCTCTGAATTTGAATTGTTAACCAAATTTAATAAAATTTTTTGGGCAATGTTCCTGTTAACATAGTAAAAAAGAAAAAGAATAGTAGTCCAAAAATGAGAATAAAATGTACAGACAGCATTCAGTAAAATGAAAAGAAGCCTTTTGATTGAATAACCTAGATAAGAAGTTTTATTATTAACCAAGTTTAAAGGAGAAAAAATTCATTATTTCACGAATATTAAATATTTTAGAAGATGCAAAGAAATGTCAGTCTCATTTATTCAGTTAATGAATACAGTTTGGCCAATTGTTCTGACTGGAAAACAATTTCACTTTATGGCTTTTAAAAAGCAAATGTTTCTAAACAGAGTTTATTGGAGATTTGATAATCTTACTTTTACCTCTGAAATCCTACAAACAGAAACTAACTGATCAAGTTTCAATTCAGGCAACACCTATTAGCATAAACTCTGCTAAAATCATCCCTCTTTATCCCTTTGTAGTGACACCTATTATTTAAAATATTTCATTTTGACTCAAAAGAAAAGGAAACCCATACAAGTGTCAGCCCATGGTTCAACCAGCATAGGAATATATTTCAGACAGGGTATCAGTAGCTTTGACTAAGGCTAAATTTGCCCTCTTCTTTGTGTTCTGTCCTGTGTTATATGCCAACATTGCTTTGTCTCTCTGAAAATGTTTTCATTATGGTATTATTCAAGTTGTTTACAATTTTCTGGGCCTATGTTGCTTAAATTACAAAACTATTTAATAATTGTTAATGGCATGAAATAACAATTTGTGTACCCTTGTATACTGCATCACAAACTCAAGAATTGCAAGAATTCATGTTGTTTACTGGTGAAAAGGTAAATTTCCATTTGAAACGTGAGCCTCTGTGATATAATTTCTCTAACTTAAAGATGCCTTTTATTTATATTAAATAGCTCGCCTTAACCATTCAAAATATTTTTAGTATTTCTCAATTTATGAAGATTATTTTCTCTGATATGTAAAGAGAAAAAGTTATTACTAAATATTACCTTAAATTTAATCTACACAGAACCTTTGTGCTAAAACAGATAAAATAAAAAAACGCTTTCCTTTGCCTTCCTCTAGCCTCTGCCTGAAGAGTACTTTAGGACTTTAAGACATCTCAACCCTTTGTATATTACCTGCCTTAATTAATTAGATTTAAAATATTTGTGGGTTGGGAAAAAACTCAGACAACCAAGCTTTCAAAATATTAATTATTAGACTCTTTTATTTCTAAAGCTGATATTCAAGTGATATGCTTTAATATATCCCTACATGTTGTTTAAATATTCAAAACACTTCTGTACAAGTTGGTAAATAGCTCATCCTCAAATACTCACTTACCCTGGTGCTACCACTGGTCTTCCAATCCAGAAAATGCCCCATAATCCAGTAACCAATAGAGTAAAAGCTAGCCCACCAGGTCTTTGTGTTAGTACTACACACAGCTTTAGTTCTGATATGTATGTGCCCATTTCTCACAAATTGTAAAGTATTGTAAATATCATCTTAATTACTTTCCACTTATAGTGATCCCTTCAAATATTCAAGGGAAGTTAAGTGAAAGTTTTGGTACCCAAAATAGTGTTATTTTGTTTCAGTTAAAGTCCAGGAAATGTGCTCAACAAGTCTTTAAGAGTTATTCTTCAAGCAGACACCAATCATTAAAAGAAAGAGGAGAAAGAAGAAAAGTAGGACAAAGAGAAGAAGAAACAGGGAGGAGGAGACCTAGACAGGTGGGCGGGTGACTACTGTCAATTCCTCCACTGTTAGAGAAATACTCTTAATCTTGTACAATGATAACCTTAAATCTTATCCCATTATCTACCAGATTATGATTGTTTGCCTACCACCAGTCAACTGATCCTGGAATTACAACTATTTATCAAATATTGTCAAAATACCTTCAATGACATGAAAAAGGTCATTTGAAATTTGGTGAGATAATTATAGTTTTAAATAATATTAACTGTACATTTGCATGCATAATAGAAGAAACAATGTACCCATTAGTTCCAGTCAAGGTGAAAGATCCCAGTTTAATAGAGAGATATTACATCAGGCAGACGGTAAAATTACCCCGAGGAATAAATATTTCCTGAGAATAAAAATGGAAACTATGCAGCACAGGACAATTGGAATTCATTCATTCCAATTTCATAGCAACAGACTGAAAAACATCCTCATGACTTTTATGTATGAGCGAACACTTTGTGAATTTTTGACATAAAAAGCATTAATGGGTTATGTCAGAGATGAAGAAAATTGGTAGTAAATATAAACTCATAAAATATAGACTTATAAACATTGTACCACTTGAGTATCCCCCAATCTATATCCCAAATTTTACAAGTAAATAAAATTAATGAAGCTCAGAAAAGAACTGTTTATCCATGATCACATCTGCAGTAAGTTATTTTAATGATCCATGTTTATTTAAAATGTGTTCTTCTGAGTTTTAGAAACGACTTAGACATATTTTAGAGGTGCCAACTTTGCTCTGACTTAGGCACTTATTAGGTTGGGGAACACTTCCTTGACTGAGTTGCCTCAAATATTCTTAGTAACAACCATTCCTAAGTTATAAAAAATAAATACTACAACAACAATTTTATTACCTTAATATGCATTATGTATTCTTATATATCTGATCAGATTTCATACTCTAAATTATATAATTATTGGATGTAGTAAGTTCAATTCATGTCCAGTTGTGAGGCAAGTTGCTATAATTGTTTACAGAATTCTTCTCCAGACATGACAACAGGCAAAGATGACAGGTCATCATAATTCTTCTCTTCATGTGAAAGGAGAAGTACCCTTCTGGGGTTCAGTGACAATTTTCAGGAAATACCTGAAAAGAGTTTTTAAATGGAGCTATATCTCAGAAACTTTGCAATTATCACGTGCTTTACTTTTTCTAATGTGAATTTAGCATGTTTGCTTAGAGAACAATGCAACATATTTTTTGAGACTTTCTTGAGAACAGCAGTGAGAATGTACAGATTTTCATTTTAACGACTAGATTATTAAAATGAATTTTATATTAATTACTTATTTTTCTTACTAGATAAGGGAAAATAAATATATAGTGAGTTTAGTTAAGAAGTGACAAACCTGTAAAGGAAATTCATATAAGCATCTCTTAGGGAAAAAAACATACCGTTAAACCACCCTTTGCCTCTATTTCCTCATTTCTAAATACGAAGATAAGAAAACACATGTTTTAGAACAATTTAATGTATCAAAAGATATATTGGTCTTAATGATAAAATTATTGGAGCACAATAAATTCTTAATAAATAATGAATAGTGGTCTTAATTCTTCAGGACATATTTATTAATTAATTGATGGTTTTATTTTGTAGTATGCTGAGTATACTACAGGTGTTTGTAAAGGTGATAAACCTGTACCACTTAGCATACATTACATAATTCAGTTTTCATACTCATTTAAAAACATCTTATCTCCTATAGTTATTTATTCCAATTATTCTTGATTAGGCAGTATAATATGATGGTTACAAGTGTAAGCTTTAGTAGCAGACTGCATGTGGTAAAATTCTGCTCTACACCAACTGATTTCAGAACTTACCTAAACTCCCTATGCCTGGAATTTTTGATCTGTAAAATAGTGAAGACTATATTACTTACCTCATAGAACTGCTTTCAGACTAAATCAGATAATACATTAATTTACTTAGAATAAGATTTGTCTTGCAGTGTCTGCTTGATAGATTTTGTTTATTTACCAGTTTCATTTATTTGTATTGATGATTTTCATTATCCAAAATAAAAGAAATGAAAGGTTTTAATGTTAGGAGAGTTTGAAATTTGAGAAATACCTCAGATCATAAGATCAATTCTATTCATGCAGAAAAAAATTGACACAATGGCAAAGCTCTGGGCAAACGTGAAGGGAACTCAGTTGTAGAACAGGTCTTGTGTGTGTTTCAGGAAAAGATTTGAACTGATATATAGTCTGTAGTACACTTAATACCTAAAAGCTTCCTAGTGTTTGTAATACTTTAGACATATGGAAGGAATACTGACTATTTTTTTTTTAAATCTAATCCATGCTCAACATTTCTGTCAGATTTACATTGTGTTTGCTAATTTACATCCTGTCTTCTTCCAAAGACATGCTTAGGGTGACATGCAGGGATTTACAGCATGTAAGTTAGAATAAATTGAATGCAGATAAGAAAGGCAGAAGGAATTCACGGTCTAAAGTCATAAACTGCAACCATGAGGAAAGATAATGTAAAAAACCTACCATATAGTCCTGTCAAACTGCTGGAGGTGAGCTACACATTTGCCTCTAAAAATTCTCCAATTCTGGCCGGGCGCGGTGGCTCAAGCCTGTAATCCCAGCACTTTGGGAGGCCGAGACGGGTGGATCACGAGGTCAGGAGATCGAGACCATCCTGGCTAACACGGTGAAACCCCGTCTCTACTAAAAAATACAAAAAACTAGCCGGGCGCGGTGGCCGGCGCCTGTAGTCCCAACTACTCGGGAGGCTGAGGCAGGAGAATGGCGTGAACCCGGGAGGCGGAGCTTGCAGTGAGCTGAGATCCGGCCACTGCACTCCAGCCTGGGCGGCAGAGCGAGACTCCGTCTCAAAAAAAAATACAAAAAATAAAAAATAAAAAATAAAAATTCTCCAATTCTATATGAAAAAGAAAGCTAATTCCTTGAAAATTAAAATTAAAATTGGCTTTTTTATTAATCTTATTTTTACATTTTAGGAGCAGCTATCTTTGATTTTTTTAAAAATACATAATTTTGGTCAGGTGCAGTGGCTCACACTTGCAATCCCAACATTTAGGGAGGCTAAAGTGGGTGGATAACTTGAGGCCAGGAGTTCAACACCAGACTGGACAACATGGTGAAATCCCATCTCTACTAAAAGCAACAACAACAGCAACAACAACAAAACCAGAAAAAATTAGCTGGGCATGGTGGAACACACCTGTAATCCCAGCTACTTGAGAGGCTGAGGCATGAAAATCGCCTAAACCTTTGAGGTAGAGGTTGCAATGAGCTGAGATCACGCCACTGCACTCCAGTCTGGGTGATGGAGTAAGACCCTTTCTCAAAGTAACTAAATAAATAAGTAAAATAAGTAAAATAATTTTATTGTTTGTAAATAAAGATACATTTGCCTCTATTTTGCCAATTATCACACCACTTCTTCTTTAATCGCACTTGCTAGTCCTTCTGGAATAATGTTTAACAGTAATGGAAATAATATTTTTGTCATATTTCTTACTATATTTGCAATATGTTTACTATTTCAATTTTTAAGCATGATGCAACTTTTTCTTTATGAGTGTATAGTAACAAAAATACCCTATCAATCTACCCTTTATTTATTAGTATATATGCTATTTTCTGCATTTGATTAAGCTTATCAGATGTGTTGTAGGACAGGATGAATCTACATTTCCTTAGGTCCCATATGTCCTTACCAGGAAAGTTGTATTGCTTCCCTGGTGAACAGTCACCATTAATTTGCTAGCCAACAATAAATAGTTTTTATATTATTTTGATTGCATAATGGCAGACATTTAATATTTAATGTGTATGAAATTTGATAATGAGTATTTTTAAGATGACAAAACTTAAAGCATACTCTTTGATATATGCACCAAATTTAAATCTTTACAATAGTTGATTAGTACTGATTGTTAATACAATGAATTTAATATATGTATCAGGGCCAGGCTTCCTTTGTAGCTCTGACTGCAGTCTCTTATTTGGGTTAACATTCTAGAATCTCTGCAAAGTGAGATTGCCGTACACTGTCAGAATAAGGCAGTCATCTTGAGCAAACCTAAAAAAGTCAATTAAATGTGTTTGACACTGAAAAGAAAATGTACAAATCTATATGAGCCTTTGACAGTAACACGCATCTCCCCAGAGCCCAGTGATTGCCTGGACCCCTTGTTTCTGAAGAGAAAAGAGACATCAAAGTGTTTAGTCATGTAACCTTATTTCCATCCTTGGCCAGCTGAGAAAATTTGAAGCAGAGAAAAGACAGTAAGTTCCTAGACCATGACCAGTGCTAAAACAAATGAATGTATATAATAAAATAAGGATGATCTCTAGGTTAATTTGCCTATGATAGTTAAGGAAAACACTGAAAATGCTGACAGGCACAAACAAATGATTTTTCACTTTAAAAAATAATATAGCATTGGGTAATTTATGTTAATATAAATGGCACATTCTTTCTTTGCTAAAAGTAACATTAATGGTGGACATTGATGTTGGACATGATTTTTTTTAAATGTAGTATCCGAGTCTGTTTTCACGGGAAAGTTTTATGAATAAATAAATAACATCCTCCTTCCCGCTCTACCTGGAATCAGTAATTTGGATTTGGAAACGTGAATCAGACACAAGCGAACGTTCTCTTGCTGCCCATACCCCTCTTCCCCCAATTTAAAACTAATAACCACTGCTTAATAGTGAGCACAAATAATAGGCTTTCCCAGTTGATTTTTTTCTTTTTATCATTAATTCTCAAGGTTAATATGTTTTTATTTTTTAATTAACTGTGTACATAGAATAGAAAACACTTCAATTCTCTGTTCTGTTGACATCGATAGGAATCCAACCTGTATTCCTTGTGTCATTACTCTTCTGAAATTTATTTCATTGCATCCTGGAGGCCTTTTTTTGAACAACTGAAGTTAAATTTTACACACACACACGCACACACACGCACGCACACACACATCTGAGGAAGTCATCGTACCTACAACAGTTTTGTGTTGGAAATTTTACTGATTTTGTTTATTCAAAATGTATAAAATTCAGAAAGTTATCGGAACTCTACTAAGTTCTAAAAGACCCTGTATTTGACTATTAATAGCATGTAAAGAAACTGCAAAAAAGATTTCCATAAGTTTCAATAGCAAAATGGCCCCAGGTACAGCCTCATTCTATAATCTTATTTTCTATCGAGATTCAGGAACATGGTATCCTTTTAGTAAACACTTGGCATTTGCTGGACTGCTCTAGGCAAGCTTGCAGTGCTTTGCATATAAATCATCATATTATTCCCTGTGTATTCCTGGTGAGGTAGATAGAAATAATCAACGCTATTTAACAAAAAGGTCACATATCCCTGTATGTATCCAGCAACTTGCTAAGAACAAAAACTGAACCATTTAATGTACAGTTAAGAAAAAATATTCACACAACTCCATAAACTTTTATGTCTGCTGCATTTAAGAAGTAAAAAATGAGTTATAAAAGAATAACTGATGCTTTCAAATTTATATAAGAGGTAATAAAAGTTTTTTATGATAAATATCCAAATACATTATCTGCACACTATGAAAGTTAGCAAAATATGCATATCTATAACACAAAGAACTACTCCTGTTTGCACAGACAATTTGTTCATTGAGTAGCCAGATCATTCAGTGAAACATTCAGAGCTATCTTATTAAAAGATCAGTTAATTAAATAAATATTTATTAAATGATTACTTGTTTTCAGTAATTGCTATTGGTCCCAAAAATAAGTTGTGGTTCCTAACTTCTAACTGCCCGCTGCCCGCTTGCCAGTCAGGGAGAGGTTAAAATGTACTTCCAATAAAAGCAACATTCTTCTTTTTTTTTTTTTTTTTGAGACGGAGTCTCGTTGTGTCGCCCAGGCTGGAGTGCAGTGGCGCGATCTCAGATCACTGCAAGCTGCGCCTCCTGAGTTCATGCCATTCTCCTGCCTCAGCCTCCGGAGTAACTGGGACTACAGGCGCCCGCCACCACACCCAGCTAATTTTTTGTATTTTCAGTAGAGACGGAGTTTCACCATGTTAGCCAGGATGGTCTCGATCTCCTGACCTTGTGATCTGCCCGCCTCGATCTCCCAAAGTGCTGGGATTACAGGCGTGAGCCACCATGCCCGGCCTAAAAGTGACTTTCTTAACTGATAAATGAACAACAAAAGTTATAGTCCATTGATTTGCTTGTGGGTCTGAGGCAAATATGGCTTGTGGCAGTGGTATGAGTCCAGTTGAACAAGATGAAACAGTGGTACCTGTGCAATACCCAAGTGGTCTTCAAGAGACACTTGCACATACTTGCTTTTGGTACCTACCTTAACGAAGTGATTAAAGGTCAGGTTTAAGACCATCATTTCAGACACAGTTCCATACTCTGATTTCAATATATGGCACTAAAATGTACTTATTTCATGAGGTCCAAAATGTTAAGTTAATACAAGACAATGAGGCAGAAACTATTTTAATTCAAGTAACTATTTTTAGGGTTCAAAGGAATTATACATATACTTCTGGAAAGCAATGGAATAAAGCAATTCAATTATTAGGTAATATAAGTCAGACTCTAAAGCAAATGTTTCTATTTAAAGGAGCTTAATTAACACTTGTTAAGCACACCAGTTTATAAAATAACATGTGCTGATAAACAGAAAAGTACGAGACAATTTTGCAGTGGTTAAAAGCAAGCCTATTCATTGGTGTTATATAGTGGCCAATATACAAACACATATTGATATAATACTTCTGAACTTTCTTAAACATTAGACATATTTTATTTCAAGTATACCACTATTTTCAAGATTATAAAGCAGAACACTATAAATTGAGGCAAAGTGTAAACTCACATGTTATTCTCGGCAAAACTGTGATTGATATTGAAATAAATAGCTTGTACATATTGACATTTAATATATCATAATGACAAAAACTAGTATTTCTAACCTAAAATAAGTGTTCATATGCTTCTATATGGCAGTAACCCACAAGTATGTAATCTCAACAGCATCAGTTACTCCATAACAACATAGAGACTAATCTGTAGTGAAAAGTTGAATAATTCTTTTGTTGATGAAGCACTGAAAGGCTTTTAATTTTAAAAGGAAATAGTTATAGGATACATAACTTTCAAATTTGCAGATAAAATTTTGCTATAACATATGCTAAAAGGTCTTGTATATTTTAGTCAGTATTCAAAAATTCAGAGCCTAGCATCATGTGTGTTAAAACTTAAGAAATAAAATTTAATTTAGGTCCTACTAGTGGTTACAACTAAAGGTCTGTTCACCTCCCAAAATGTTCTTCTTTTGAAAACGTATTCACCAACCAGAATGGACCCTAGTAGCCATGTGAATTCAAGGTGGCTTTCCTCTCCAGACGCAATGGTTTAAGCCAGAATTAGACATCCAGTACCTGCATGTGATAGGAAACAAAATTAAGGTAAACGCAAGAGCTCCTCAGCTCAGTTGAGCAATTTCTGAAAAAGTAAGTGAATGAGAAGTCAGAGAGAGCAATTTTCACATGGAAAAGAATTGGGCACATGGATTTAGAAAAAAGGAGAAGCAGAATTTACCTGTTGGTTTTCCATTGCTTTTCATACAGACATACCTATTAGTATATGTAGGTCATTAATAGGATGGTGATGACTAAAACTCAGAAATACGACTGTAATTTTATTTTCTGGGATCTATGAAGACATGGTTGATCATAACAAAGATATAAATAATTATTAATAAAATGATCATGATATAGTTATTACTAATTATTAGAAAATAATTATTACTAAGATGAGAGATATAAATTATTATTAATAAAATACAGTATTCCTAAAGCTACTAGGACTACACCAATCCTGTCTGGATGGAAGACAGATACAGAGAAACAAATTGTCATTTAGGAGACATGTTGGTCAGCCTTAAAAATAAAGAAAATATATTTGCTATTGAGAATAGTGCTGCAATAAACATCCCAGCGCAGGTATCTTTTTGACATGATAATTTCTTTCACTTTGAGTATATAGCCAGTAGTGGGATTACTGAATTGAATGGTAGTTCTATTTTTAGTTCTTTGAAAGAATTCTATACTGTTTATCTTAAAGGCTGTACTAATGTATATTCCCAACAACAGTGTTTAAACATTCCTTTTTCTTTGTATCCTCATTAACACCTGTTGTTTTTAGACTTTTTAATAAAAGCTATTCCAACTGGTGTAGGATAGTATCTCTTTGTGGTTTGATGATTAGTGATGTTGAGCATTTTCTTCATGTCTTTGGTTACCTGTATGACTTCTTTTGAAATATGTCTGTTCATGTCCTTTGCTCACTTTTTAATAGGATTGTTTGTTTTTCTTGTTGAATTCCTTGTAGATTCCAGATATTAGCCCTTTGTCAGATGCCTAGTTTGCAAATATTTTTTCCCATTGTGTAGGCTCTCTTCACTCTGCTGCTTCTTTTCCTGTGCAGATTTTTTTTAGTTTAATTAAGTCCTGTTTGTCTATTTTTGTTTTGGCTGTATTTGCTTAGTCATAAATTATTTGCCTAGGCCAACGTCCAACAAAGATTTGTCCTAGGTTTTCTTCTAGGAATGTTTCAGTTTCAGGTCTTAGGTTTAGGTCTTTAATCCATTTGAGTTAATTTTTTTTATATGGTAAGCGGTATGGGTCCAGTTTCATCCTTTCACTTATGACTATACAGTTTTCCCAGCAAAACTGATTAAATAGGGTATCATTTCCCTATTTGTTCCCCACTTGTTGACTTTTTCAAAAATCAGTTGGTGGCAGGTATGTGGTTTTCTTCCTGGGTTCTCTAATCTGTTTCATTTATCTGTGTATCTGTTTTTTATATCAACACCATGATATTTTGGTAACCATATCCTTGTAGGCATAATTCAAAGTCAGGTAATGTCAGCTAACGTGATGCCTTCAGCTAAGTCTCCATCAGTGGAGTATTGGATAAAGAAAATACAGTGTGTGTGCGCGCACACACACACACACACACACATCATGGAATACTAACCAGCCATGAAGAAGAATATCATGTATTTTGCAACAACATGAATGGCACTAGAGGCCATTATCCAGAAACAGAAAGTAAAATATTGCGTGTTCTCACTTATAAGTAGGAGCTTAACAATGGTACACATGGACCCATACCAAAAGTTGGAAAAGTGGGAGGTGGGTGAGGATTGAAAAAAAAATTATCTATTGGCTACAATGTTCACTATTTTGGAGATAAGTACACTAAAAACCCACACTTCACTATGACACAATATAAGGATGCGATAAACCTGTACTTCTACACCCTAAATATATAAAACTAAAAATAAAAAATGGTGGTTTAGAAAAGTGAGAAATTTTTTTTAAAAAGTTTAAACAGAAATAAAATAAACAGAGAGGCATAGCAGCCAGTTTTAAGTTCATACAGTTCTCTCCAGAGAACTGGAACAAGATAACTTTTAGAAATGATATTTGGCACCTCACAGATACAGAAGACATGAAAGTATGGGATAGGTATAAAGCTACTGGAGTCTAATTCTAATAAATATACAATTAATGTAACAGATTTTATCTTTCTGATTCTATGCTTTCAAGCTTCTCCAGAGACTTTTGTCTTCTAACACGTGTAGCTTTTCACACGGAGATTATGCACTAGCCCTTTTATTGTGACTCTTGGGCTGTTGGCAGCTTATTGCTCAACATAAGCAAGGAAATTCTGCTTTTATATTTGTCTTTTACAAGTATCCTTACCCTGATTTAGCATTCCAGAATCGTAACAACTTTGATAAACTAGAAAGTTTGAAGCTTTGAGTTTGCAAGGCAATAATAAAGGATGAGTTCAGGTTTGGAATAAATGAAACAGTATAGAATTGGGAAGGCTTCCCAGATTACACTTTTTAAATTGTGCTTTATTTTCAAATGTGTCTAACAGGTTTTCAAGTAGAGTTAATATTAGACCTGGGCTAATGCTGCTTTACTTGTAAATGATTTTGCTATATTTTTCCTTGAAAGTTACATTTAAAATTAACGTGGAATTTTGCATCCATTCTAGTCTTACATCTAGTCTGTGTAACTCTCCAGGATTAAATACATTGACTTTGCATGAAAGCTGTGGGTCTATATAATTGGTGAGAGACTCAGATTGTAGCCGCTCTGTATCAAGATGGCCCACTCATAACTTGGTTCATATCTGTCTGTGGAAGCCCTACATATCCATCAGGCAAGGGAAAAAAGAAACTCTGGGGCCAGAGCTGGACCTTCCCATGGTACAGAAACCTATCTACTGTAGCTCCACTCATTTTCCTTCCATAAAACCAAGTAAATGCAGTACCATATTGATGTCTATTTGTGCCTTGTAAGTCTGGTTGCTAGCTGTGTCCCTTGGCAATAGGTAACAAATTTCAGGGGTATTAAAACTTGCTTTAGCACAGATTAGTGATATAATAAAATTGATTTTTGAAAGGCAAATACTAAGGTTCTATGAATAGTATGGTTATATTAAAAAATTCCTATGCTTAAAACATAACAGACTCTTAATAAACAGAATTTCCCTTTCTATGACTTTCTGACACTATGTATTCAAGTTGTTTGGTGAGAGGAATGATACAAGGTATAGGACAGTTATTACAACAAATCCAAAATATTCTTAAAGAAAATATTCTTAAAGAAAATAATTTGAGAATTAAAATAGGTAAAGCCATATGAAATTATTATTTATATAAATCAAAAATTTTGAATTATTTTTGTTACTTTTCTGACTGCTAGAACAATGCAGAAACAAATGTCCAAAACCAGCAAAAAAATACATTGTTGATAAGAAAAGAGTTATTTTAACCAAAATCTTGCATATAAGCAACCTTAATTTACTTCCCCAGCTGGCTTTCTCTGACTAGGCCCAGATGACTGGGCAGATGGGGACTATATTGTGGGGGGAAAAGAAAACATAGCAAATCTGGGCACGGTGGCTCAAGCATGTAATCCCAGTGTGTCCCGAGTTAGTTCCTTCCGGCGGGTTTGTGGTCTGGCTGACTTCAAGAATGGAACCACCGACCTTCATGGTGACTGTTACAGCTCTTAAAGATGGCATAGACCCAAAGAGTGAGCAACAGCAAGACTTATTTTGAACAGCGAAAGAAGAAAGCTTCCACAGCATTGAAGGGGACCCCAGCAGGTTGCCACTGCTGGCTGGGGGGTGGCCAGCTTTTATTCCCTTATTTGTCCTCTCCCATCTGCTGTTTCTGTCCTATCAGAGTGCCCTTTTCTCAATCCTCCCTGCGATTGGTGACTTTTAGACTTCTGCTGATTGGTGCATTTTACAGAGCACTGATTGCTGCATTTTACAGAGCGCTGATTGGTGCGTTTTACAATCCTCTTGCTAGCTACAGAGCGCTGATTGGTGCGTTTTACAATCCTAGCTACAGAGTGCTAATTGGTGTGTTTTACAATCCTCTTGTAAGACAGAAAAGTTTTCCAAGTCCCCACTCAACCCAGGAAGTCCAGCTGGCTTCACCTCTCACCAGCAGTTTGGGAGACTGATGCAGGTGGATCACGTGAGGCCAGGAGCTCAAGACCAGTGTGGCCAACATGGCAAAACCTCATCTTTATTAACAAAACAAAAATTAGCTAGCTAGGCATGGTGGTGCATGCCTGTATTCCCAGCTATTCGGGAGTCTGAGGCAGGAGAATTGCTTGAACCCTGGAGGCGCAGTTTGTAATGAGCCCAGATCATGCCACTGGACTCCAGGCTGGGTGATACAGCAAGACTCCATCAAAAAACAAACAAACAAACAACAACAACAAAGTCATACCAAGGGTATTTCCACCTGCCTCTTTTAATTTGAAAGTATCTAATATGTTACTGGGAAAATGTTACTAGTATGTTTTTTCAGGACTGACAGTAATAAGTACCCACTGAATTAGGCACATTATCTCTATTGTCATAACAATAACCTATTATTTGAGACTTTTTATGCAGATATGTTTTATACATTTCAACGAATTATGTTTAATATTTACAATTCTGCCAGGAAGATATTTTTATCCAACTCAAACAGTTATAAGAATCAGGACTTAAAGAATTAAAGAATTATGTGAGAGAGTCACAGTGTGAACTCATGTCTCTGGGTCTTCAAACCCCAGGGTCTCTAACCTGTATCTCCTTATCCGAAATGGAAAACACAAAGGCGGTAAATTCCAAACAACAACAAATACACACACAGACACACACAGACACACACAGACACACACACACACACACACGCAGGAATTTCCAGGGATATTCATCAAAAGCATTTACTTGCAAATGTTTAGCTGCTGATGATTGAGGTAAGGGAGAGCAGTTGAAACAAGTAATAGGCAGACATAAAAGTACTGAAAGGAAGAAGCTAGGGAAGGAGATACTTAGGAAAATAAGTCTTAGATGAGTATCCGTCAGTGAATATTCAGGTCATAAGCATGCATATATTTAGGGTGGCAGTGTTGTGCAGTTGGTAGGAATCCAAACTATGGATCTGGTCTTCACCAAGCAAAGAACTTTATTTTGCCTATGGTTGTCACTTATATCAGTTTAAAATTTGTTTCATCAGTTTGAGGTACTTTTTTTGTTAGAAAATTAAACTTTAGACTTCCACTAAGCCTTCCCTTTCTGGAGCTCTGTGTATATTAAATCATTATAATAAACCACTAATAAACCATTATTACAATAATGTAATTAAAATCTATTGCATTCAACTTCCAAATATTTTGTGGAAGGAGCAGGTGATCATGTTATGAATAAACAAATCAGTCAGTTCCTGATTGGAAGAAAAATGCAAATTAGAAACTATTTTAATAATGACAGTTGTTTTAGTGATTATAGAGTTGTTTGCATGATTCCTTCCGCAGATACTATTAGTTGAAAGGTAGCAGCACTACACAATTTTATAGATAGTACTAAGATAAGATTAATAAGGTAGAGCCGCATCTTTTTTCTTTTCTAATAAAACAAGATTTATGCAGATAGGGAATGCTTTGTAATTAAAATATACAATAATTTCTATCTTTCACCTGCAAGTTTATATTATCCTGATTTGGGATATAAAATAGAAGACACATATTTAACTTAAAATACATTTTTTCATATTATGTACACTTGTTTAATCTTCATAAAATATTTACTACGTAGAGAAAAGAAAATATTTATAATGAAACATGAATTTTGTACTGTTCCTGTTGGAAATTAAATATTCAAAATTTAATGAGCATAATTAAGAACATAACAATGCCTCAAAAAACATAGTAGGGAGAAAATAAAAAACTAATTAGAATATTAGGGAAAAAGAAGAATTTAATGCAAAATTATAGCCTTTTTTCAGACATAACTGATGACTGAGGTATAGAAAGTTCTCTGTCTCGACTAAATTATTATAATCATTATAATTATAACAATAATAGTGATTATTATAATTACTCTGTTGCTCAGGCTAGAGTGCAATGACTCCATTTTGGCTCACTGAAACCTGTCCCCACTCCTGGGCTCAACTAATCTTTCTACCTCAGCCTGAGTAGCTGGGACCACAGATACATGCTGTTATCCCTGGCTAATTTTTGTATTTTTTTATAGAGGCAGGGTTTTGCCATGTTGCCCAAGCTTGTCTCGAACTCCTCAACTCAAGTGATCCGCCTGCCTTGGCCTCCCAAAGTGCTGAAATTACAGGCATGGGCCACCACACTCAGTCTATATTTTTAATAAAAAAAAAAAAACTACTATTAAAATATAATGCTTATAATGATGTCAATAAATATGATAGGGTAGGAAACTCCAAAACTCCATTGCCTGTGGTCACTGCAGGCATTTCAGCACAAAGGAGTGCCCTAAGCCCAAGAAACTTGCAGATTCCTAGATATACGGTGTTAGTGGACTTGGGGAAGTTAAGGAAGAATTCCGCAGGTTCCCAGAGAAACTTTCTTGCACCCTTCCCTCACTTTCCTTCAAGCAGTTGCCTGGAGCAACTGCTCTCCATGCTGGGCTGCCTGGAGCTCAGGGAAAGGTGACACAGGTAATTACTTTGCCTTCATATCTAGCAGTGAACTGAGTTACACGTGAAGCCTGGAGCAACACAGGACTGGGGCCAAGACCAGCGTCCTGGGAAACTTGACCTCCCAGAGCAGCAGAGTATTGGGGCCTGCTCAAGGCCCAGGTCTGCAACTATCTTGCTTCTGCTGATGTTTATTTAAGGCCCAAGGCTACTTTCTTTTTTTTTGTTTGTTTGTTTTGTGTGTTTTTTTTGTTTTGGGCAACATTTTTATTATTATTATTATTATTATTATTATTATACTTTAAGTTGTAGGGTACATGTGCATAACGTGCAGGTTTGTTACTTATGTATACTTGTGCCATGTTGGTGTGCTGCACCCATCAACTCGTCAGCACCCATCAACTCGTCATTTACATCAGGTATAACTCCCAATGCAATCCTCCCCCCTCGCCCCTTCCCATGATAGGCCCCAGTGTGTGATGTTCCTGTTCCCAAGTCCAAGTCATCTCATTGTTCAGTTCCCACCTATGAATGGGAACATGCGGTGTTTGGTTTTCTGTTCTTGAGATAGTTTGCTGAGAATGATGGTTTCCAGCTGCATCCATGTCCCTCCAAAGGACACAAACTCATCTTTTTTTATGGCTGCATAGTATTCCATGGTGTATATGTGCCACATTTTCTTAATCCAGTCTGTCACTGAACCCCATCAAAAAGTGGGCAAAGGATATGAACAGACATTTCTCAAAAGAAGACATTCATACAGCCAACAGACACATGAAAAAATGCTCATCATCACTGGCCATCAGAGAAATGCAAATCAAAGCCACAATGAGATACCATCTCACACCCGCTAGAATGGCAATCATTAAAAAGTCAGGAAACAACAGGTGCTGGAGAGGATGTGGAGAAATAGGAACACTTTTACACTGTTGGTGGGATTGTAAACTAGTTCAACCATTATGGAAAACAGTATGGCGATTCCTCAAGGATCTAGAACTAGAAGTACCATATGACCCAGCCATCCCATTACTGGGTATATACCCAAAGGATCATAAATCATGCTACTATAAAGACACATGCACACGTATGTTTATTGCGGCACTATTCACAATAGCAAAGACTTGGAATCAACCCAAGGCTACTTTCATCAGCAGGTGGTGAATAGTCATCGCTTGTTTTCCCCCAAATACAGAGAGTCTCTGTAGACTGCACTGCCTGTAGTTGAAGAAGGAGTGATGCAGGCACCCCTGTGGCCATAGCAGCTGGTTTTGCGCTGGGTTGCATATCAAGCCCACTACCTCTGAGACCCGTGTAGCACTAGAGTCTGCCCAAGGACTGCAGTCTCTGTGGCCTGTGTGCCATTCAAATTTATTTGGGACCTGAGGCCACTTTAGTCAGCAGGTGATGAAGACAGCCAGGATTCAATTTCTCCCACTGACATGGAGGATTTCCCTCTGGCCCAGGACTGATCTAAATGTTCCCTTCCTGAGCACCAGAAAAATTCTGCCAAATGTTGTATTTCACTGTGACAAGGAAGCACTTGTTCCAATATGAAGTCCCATATTTTTTTTGCTCTTCCTCTTCCAAGCACAGAGATTCCCTCTCCATGCAGCCTGGGGGTAGGGTGGGAATGGCATAGGCAATGCAAGACTATCCTTCTTACTCCTTTCAATGCCTCTTTCCCTTTTATTATGTTGAAATGAGGTACTGTGATCTCTCACCTTATTTTTTTGGTTCTTATGAAGGTTTTCTTGCATGGATACTTGTTCAATTTGGTGTTCCTGTTGGGGGACAATCACTACAGGATTCTAATCCTACTCCACCTTATCCTCTTTAATACACTACTTTTAACAATGAATAGAACAAGTAGGCAGAATATCAATAAGGAAATAGAGGACTTGAACAACACCATAAATCAACTAGACTAGCAGCCACATGTACCGCACTCCACCTAACAATAGCATAATACACCTGATCTCCATGAACATTCTCCAGAATAGACCGTATTTTACGTAATAAAAAAAGTCACATAAAGTTTAAAAGACTTAAAATATACATCATAACTTCTCTGATGACAATGGAATTAAATATAAATCAGTAATAGAAGGAAATCTAGATAATTCACAAATATGTAGAAATTAAGACATTCTTGATCAATAAATTAAAGGAAAATTATACAATACTTTGAGATTAAAGAAAATGGAAAAAATACCAAAGTAATGAAATTTAGTAAAGACAGTTCTTAGAGGGCAATATATGGCAGTAAACACATTAAAAAGTTAGAAATATATAAAATCAATAACCTAACTTTATGACTTAAATAATTAGAAAAAAAGAGCGAACTAAGCCCAAAGTTAACAGAACAAAGGGAACAAAGATTAAAAAGAAGATCGACAAAACAGAAAATAGAAGAACAATAGAGAGGATCAAGAAAAAACAAAAATGATAAGCTTTCAGATCAATTGACCAATATAAAAGACAAAAGACTAGTAACATCAGAAAAGGAAAACAGGAACATTACCACTGATAGTCCAGAAATAAAATGAATTATGAGATAATATTATAAATAAATTTATGTCAACAAATTAGATAACTTACATGAAATGGAGAAATTCCTATAAAGACACAATCTATTCAAACTCAATCAAGAAGAAACAAAAAATTCAAATAGGCCTATTAAAAATTCTCCAAGACATTGAATTCATAATCATACACTTTCCAAGAAAATCCAAAGACCAGATGGCTTCATTGATGAATTCTACCAAACGTTTAAAGAAGAAACACTAACCCTTCTCAAAATCCCAAAAATGTGGAGGAAGGAACAGTTCAAACTCATTCTATAAGTCCAGCATTACCATAATACCAAAGTTACACAAGGACATCATAAAAAAAGAAAACTACAGATTAACACTTCCCATAAATATTGATTCAAAAATTATCAACAAAACAGCAGCAATCAGAATCCAGCAGCATGATAACGTACTTAAACATTATGACCAAATGGGATTTATCCTAAGAATGCAAGAATGGTCCAACATACAAAATTAAATCAATGTAACATACCACATCAAAAGCAATGAAAGGGGGTAAAACTCACATGATCATCTCCATTTATGCAGGAAAAATTGGCAAAATTTAGCACATTTTTAGAATAAAAACACTCAATAAACAGAATGCAATAATTTTTTAACAGGAGAAATGACATTTGTGGAAAACTCACAGAGAGCATCCTTACTAGTAATGAAAATAAAAGTTTTACTTGTAAGTTCAAGACCATATGGAGGATGAACTTTGTCACCACTTCCATGGAACACAGCACTGGAAACTCAAGCCAGAGCAATTAGTCAAGGAAAAGAAATAAAACTCTTCCAAATTGGAAAGGGAGAAGTTAAATTACCTATGTTCACAGATGACATCATTTTGTATATAGAAATACTAAATAATTCCCAGAAAAATCATAATGCTAATAAATGAATTAAGCAAAATTTCAAAATACAAAGTGAACATTCAAAAATAAGTTTCATTTCCATACACTAGCAATGAAAAATCAGAAAAGAAAATCAAAGTAATTCAGTGTATAATAGCATCAAAAAGAATAAAATACAAACAGTAAAAGTAACCGCTGAAAACTATAAAACATTCCTAAACCAAATAAGATCTAAATAAATGCAAGATATCTACATTCATGAATTGAAAATTTTGATATTATTAAAATGGTGGTAATCCTCAAATTTTTATACAAATTCAGGGAAATCTTGGCCAACATCCCAGTGACCTTCTTTGCAGAAATGGCAAAGCCAATTTTGAAATTCATATGGAATTGTGAAGGACCCAAAGTAGCCAAGGCAATCTTGAAAAAAAAAAAAAAAATGGAGAACTCTCATGGCCATAATTTTTAGTATTTTAATCCATTGTCCTTTTCTTCACTATTGTGAAGGTACCTGTATCTTCTGTTATTTCTTAATTCATACTTTAGTAATGCTGAAGTAAATTTGCTTCAATTGTAAACATTATTTAGGCTTCTAAAATATTAGGCTTTTGATATATTCTGGAAAATTATTATTCAGATTGCTTTCATCATGTGTCTCCTGCAGCAGTATGTGTGTTATCCCCAACCTACTTCATATTAGGTATTTAACACTTTAAATTTTGTAATTTTATCAATTTCTTATTAATAATCATTGTCTATTTTCCTTTTTTCTGTTTTTGAGATGGAGTCTTGCTCTGTCACCCAGGTTGGAGTGCAGTGATGTGATCTCAGCTCACTGTAACCTCTGCCTCCTGGGTTTAAGCAATTATTCTGCTTCAGCCTCCCTAGTAGCTGGGTTCACAGGTGTCCACCACCATGCTGGGCTAATTTTTGTATTTTTAGTAGAGATGGGGTTTTACCACGTTGGTCAGGCTGGTCTCGAACTCCTAACCTCATGATCTGCCCGTCTCAGTTTCCCAAAGGGCAGGAATTACAGACGTGAGCCACAGCACCCAGCTGTTTTCTTTTGGAGACTCTTTCATTTACAAGTAATTACATTCTTATTTATTTTAAGCATTTTAATTGTATTTATTAATATGGGTGTCTACCAATGGCTAAATCCACCTATTTATAGCTGACAATGCTGTTAGGGTTCTGGTCTTCCCTTCTTTGCTCCTTCCTTTCACTATTTTCTTTCACATCATTTCATTTTTTCCCCTCAAGAACAAGCCCCTGCTTTTCCTTCTGTTGGCAGATTGCCACCAGGCTGATAGATTTTTTTTTAATATATATAGCAGAAATGGAAAGCCAAAAGTGTATGAGAATTTAAATTTCCTAATCAATAACTGACAGGCACAGGAGTACAAATGTTTCTGCTTCCTTGATCCCTATTTGAACAATTCTAAGAGATGATCTACCCTATATCCAGAGCTTCTGTGCAGGATAGAGTCAGAGCGAATGCATGTGGGATTTGCTTGGTATTTTATTTTTTGCTTGGCTTCCTTTGTCAAATTGTCTTATTTAGTTTTCAGTTTCTTCTGAATGCATATTAAATAATCTACTTTCATTTTTATTTTTATTTCACTGTCTGCTTCTGTGGGACCTAAATTATCACACTCTTAAAAATTAAGATTTTAAATTTTATTTGTTGTGGCATCACATACATACAATGATGTATGTTAAGCATGTTAGTCTTAGATATTTCACTTGATATATTTTTTATCTACAGACACAAGATGCATCTATAAGGTGTTTTTATTAGAAAATATCTTGATCAAGATATAAACACTTCTAACACTCTTAAAATTTCCCTCATGCTTCTTCATGATCAGCACTCTGCACTTTCTCTCACCCCTGAAGCACACAAAACAACCTGTTTTGACTCTGTCAGCATCGATTAGCCTTTAAAAAAAGTTTTTGAGTTTCATATAAATGGATTCATACAGAATGTACTCTTATGTTTTTTCTTAATTTATTCAGTATAATGGCCATCTTAGTCCATTCAAACTCATACAACAAAATACCATAAACTGGATGGCTTATAAACAACGGATGTTTGTTTCTCACTGTTTTGGAAGATTTTGTTTTGTTCCAGATCAAGTCACCGGCAGATTCTGTGTCTGGTGGGAGCTTGCTTCGTTATAGATGTCCATCTTCTCGTTGTAAGCTCACATGGTGGAAGGGGTGGATGAGCTCTATATATTTCTTTTGATTTATGGAAGCCACATACATCTATATCAACATATAGCTTTCAGAATCTTAATTTATATTCTTAGGTTCTTATATATACCCTACATTATGCTTTTTTATTTCTGATTCAGATCATTTTCATTTTTCATGTTGTTGATTATCTAAAACAATCATGATTGCTTGTGCTATTATTTCAAAATATTTCAAAAAATTATGTTTATTATGTGTTTACTAGTATAGTTACATGAATAATGTACGTCACTTTTCTGTATAAGCCTATCACTTAAATGGGAAGAAATGACTATGTCAAGATGTAATCTCACCAATAAGATATTACTTTGTGTAGTGTAAGGTAGGGAATAGGTAGGTAGACTGGGAAGTTCATGTCAATGTAATCATTGCTAGAAATAGCTTTGTACTTTTTAATTTAATCTTTGTCTATTTAGCTTTACAATTTTTAAAATTTTATTTTATTTATTTAATTTTCATGGTAAACTAAATAAATAAAAATAAAATTTAAAAATGCATCCAGTGCCTGGAAAGGGCATTGATCATTTTGTAATTAGTGTACATCTGAGAAAGACTATTAGAACCTAATGCCCAACATGAAAATTCTTCCTCAGTAAAGAACGATTTTATGTTTTTGTTTGTTTGGTTGGTTTTTGTTTTGAGATGGAGTTTTGCTCTTCTTGCCCAGGCTGGAATGCAACGGCATGATCTTCGCTCATCGCAACCTCCGTTTCCTGGGTTCAAGTGATTCTCCGGCCTCAGCATCCCGAGTAGCTAGGATTACAAGCACGCAACACCACGCCCAGCTAATTTTTCTATCTTTAGTAGAGATGGAGTTTCTCCATGTTGGTCAGGCTCATCTCGAACTCCTGATCTCAGATGATCTGCCCACTTCGGCCTCTCAAAATGCTGGGATCAGAGGCGTGAACCACCGCACCCAGCCAATTTTATGGTTTTAATATTGGTGCAAACAATAAACTAGCCACTCTCTATCTATCTTTACTTACTGGAGGTTGAGGGGGAGGTGTAAGAAATATTTGTCTAGCCTATCTATTCTATAGTAATTAAATATCAATCCTTAAAAAAGAGCATTCAGTAATTTCGAAGACTAAAAGTTTTATACTCTTTTGCAAATCACTTCTGAAGTCTTTTTGTACTGGTTTTGGTTCATTAAGTTTATATTTCAGAAATCTTCCAAATACCTGATTTTCAAACGAATTTGTTTTATAGTATTAATAAAAGTCTATAATTCGAAAAAAATCTGTTGTTTTAATGGGTTTTAGGGAACTAGGGCAATTAAATAATTTGAATCAGTTAGTTTTTGTCTTTTGTGTTATTCATGTTGGGTTCTTCATCTTAGGCTCACATTTATATATAGTTGATACATATTTTGATTCTCTATTAATTGATAGATGATCAAATTATATATAGAGAGAGAGATGAGGATATTGATGCCCTAAGCATAAGTAATTTCCTCAGTGTTGAGTGGCTACTAAGTGCGAAAGCTAAGCTGAAGGCAAGGTTTGACTATCTTTAAAAATAATATTGTTATCCACTAGCCCAGTTTTTAATGTGCCATTGGTGCAACTATATCAACTTTGTTTGCGGAGCTTTACAAAATCAGATTCCCAAAGTCTACCCAGGTCTAAAAATAAAATTATCTATGACTGCTCACAATAGATATTATTTTTACTATCATCACACATGGTATTTAGAGCCATGAGTGTGAAAAACATTAAACAATATTACATTATAAGTTAGAAAATCAATAGACTAGTATGTTTACTAGTTTATTTGTTTTGTCTCTTTTTTCAAGGTTTTTCTTAAAAGGGATGTGTTATTTTTTGGGTGTGGGGGTTAATTGAAGCCAAATGCTTTTTATTAGCTCAGGCTCCCAGCTCATGACGACTTTGTGCTCTTATTTATAAGGATAAAATAGCCAATTATGTGAAAGTATCCAGAGGGAGCAAATTTTTATAAATTTCTTTATTTTGGTTTTTTTTTGAGATGAAGTCTCACTTACTCTTTCATCCAGGCTGGAGTTCAGCGGCACGATCTTGGCTTACTGCAATCTCTGCTTCCTGGGTTCAAGAGATTCTCCTACCTCAGCCTCCCGTGTAGTCAAGATTACAGGTGTGTGCCACCACAATGGGCTAATTTTTATATTTTTTGTAGAAACGGGGTTTCACTATGTTGGCCAAGCTGGTCTCAAACTCTTGACCTCAAGTGATCTGCCTGCCTTGACCTTGAATTTTTATAAATTTCTTTATGATGCCACAGGTCATTGGAAAAGTTAATTGAGATCATGTAAATAGAAACTCAAACTTTTATATAAGAATTTGAAAGTGAGGACGGGCATGGGACTCACACCTGTAATCGCAGCACTTTGGGAGGCCGAGGCAGGAGGATCACAAGGTCAGGAGATTGAGACCATCCTGGCTAACACAGTGAAACCGGTCTCCACTAAAAATATAAAAAATTAGCCAGGCCTGGTGGCGGGCACCTGTAGTCCCAGCTACTCAGGAGGCTGAGTCAGGAGAATGGCATGAACCCAGGAAGTGGAGCTTGCAGTGAGCCGAGATCGCACCACTGCACTCCAGCTTGGGGGACAGAGCGAGACTCCGTCACCAAAAAAAAAAAAAAAAAAAAAAAAAAAATTGAAAGTGAAAACTCCAGGATTTTGTTCAGTTCCATCTAAATTAATCAAATCCTATACTTGTAATTTTTTTTTCATTCCTTCAGAAAATTATTTTACCTCAGCAGTCACTAGAATTGTTTGCGAATACCACATTTCTCCTCACCTTCTCTGTTCACGGTAAGATTATACTTCCTCATAGCTGTGATATTAGGTAAGGCCATGTGACTTTCTTTGGCCAAGGAGATATGTATAGATCTGATGTATGTCGCTTCCAGGAAGAACTTCTGGAGCCAGTGCACAGTCCACCATTTCTTCTTCATTGTGAAATAAGGATTTTAATAGTCAGTGTCAAGAAAGAGCCTCCTTTAGCCAGAGTGACCACACAGTGCGGTGAGAAACTTGTTGTATGTGAATCCTCTGAAACTTAGTAGTTGGTCGTTTTGGTAATATATTCTAGTTCACTATGACTATCATATTAACTTTCAGAAACATTACGCTGGGACACTTTCCCTGGAAAACTTCGAAAACGTTGGAATGAAGAGACAAAGACCTTTGCTTCCCCCTTTACCATATGCTGTTGTTTTCATAAGACATAGAAGGGACCCTGATATCTGGAACCCTAAAAACTGTCTATGATGGCAATGAGATGTTTTTAAAAAGCAAGATAAATATGGGTTACATTTAAACTATAGAATAATGTTATAGCCATGTACACATAAATATACATTCTTAGAAAGTAGTTGCTAAGCATGTAAAAATATATATTAAAATGTGACAGTAAAATTGCCAATATAATGTGCAAAAAGGTTGATATAGTTTGCATATTTGTCCCCTTTAAATCTCATATTGAAATGTGATGCCTGATGCTGGAGGCGGGGACTGATGGGAGATATTGAATCACGAGGGCAGATCCCTGATGAATGGCTTGGTGCCATTCCCTTGGTGATGAGTGAGTTCTCACCCACTCTGTTCATGTGAAATTCGGTTATTTAAAAGACTCTGGGACATCTCTCTTGCTTTCTTTCTTGCTATGTGACATGCTTGTCCCTCTTCACCTTCTCCCTTGTTTGTAAGCTTCCTGAGACCCTTACCAGAAACAGAAGCTAGCACCATTCTTCCTGTATGGCCTGTAGAACCATGAGCCAAAATGATGTTTTAAGCTTCCCAAATAATCCATAAAAAAAAAAAGGTGGAAAATGGCAGAGCAGGAGGATTCATGGAATGGTTTCTCCAGCTAAGCAACCAATGAACTAAAAGAAACAATTGGAATAAACTACGTTGAAACTCTGGAATCTGATGGGTCAGATATAATAATTGGGGATTCCTTGATGAAGGGAGAGACTGCTGTTTTTGACAAGAAAGCTATGTGTACAAGCCCCACCATGGCTTTGGGGAGAGCAGCTGGCATTTCTAGGGTGGCTTACTGGTGCCAAACAGAGATAGGAGACCTTGTGCTCCAAAAATTTGAGGTTATTTGAGTTGGTCTAGTGGTCCCCTAAAAGAATGGCACAGAAACTTTCCTTACATTTAGCGCTCTGAATTGCAATGATTTCCTCTGGTGGCATCTATTAAGACATTTACAAAGACAGAATCCTTCTCCCTCACCACCTTTTGGAGCCAGGCATTTAGAAAAACTTTTGTTGAGTCACTATCTGAACCCAGACAAAAGGGTCCAGAAACTGAGTGACCACATAAAAGGAAAAACACTTAAAAAAAGAATTTGGAAAAGTTATAAATGGGTATTTCCAGCCCTATACAAGCCAAGTCAACAATCCTTGATGATTGGGAGAATCATCAGATTTCCAAAATTACTACATTATAACACTAAAAATGCTCAGTTCTCTACAAAAAATTAGAAAACATTTAAGGAGACTAGAAAGTATTGCCTACTAAAATCGTTCAAACAAAACTTGACAGACAGCATTCCTGAGGAAGCCTAGACACTGGAATTACTGAATTCAACATATATTAAAGGAATTATACATCAAGGTAAAGTGGGATTTAGCCCAGAAATTCAACATACAGGTTGATTCAACATACCAAAATCAATCAATATAATACAACAAATTAATAGACTGGAAGAGAAAAATAACATATGATTATTTCATTAAAGGCAGAAAAATGTTTGACACAATCAATACCCTTTCATAATAAGCAAACACTCACAAATGAACTAGAAATAGAAGAGAACTACCTCAACTTAGCAAAGGTCACCTATGGCAATGTCTGCAGCTGAAAGCAAACCTAATAGTGAAAGATTGAATGCATTCTTTCTAAGATCAGAAAGATAGTGATGTCTGCTCTCACTAAAATCATGTAACATTGTACTAAAGATACTAGTCATTGAAACAAGGCAATAACATAAAATAAAATAAAAGGCATCATATTGAACATAAAGTTGTAAAACTATATTTATTTGCAATTCATCATGATTTTGTATAGAGAAAATATCAAGGAACCAAAAGGATTATTAGAGCTAGTAGATAAGTTCACTAAAGTTGCATGATATAAGAGCAATATTCAAAGATCTATTGTACTTTTTACACACTAAAAATAATCTTAAAATAAAATTAAGAAATCAATTTTATTAAAAACAGCACAATAAAATACTTAGAAATAAATTTAATAAAAATATCAAGATAGACAATGAGAGTTACAAAAACATTGTTAAAAGAAATTAAAGCTCTAAATAAACAGAAGTCCATCCCATGATTTCCTGTTAATGGGCTAGAAGGCTTATCATTACTAAAATGTCAATACATCAGAAACTGATACATATCAATGAGATGTCTATCAAATTTTCAACTGGCTTTTTTTGCAGAAATAGACAAGCCAACACTAAAGCTCATATGGAAATACAGGAGACACAGAATAGTAAAAACAGACTTAAAAAGAAGAACAAAATTAGACTATTCACATTTCTTAATTTCAAAACTTACTATACAAAACTGTTGTCGTCAACACTGTGTGCAACTGACATATAAATCAAAAACATAGATTAACAAAATTAATTTTATGGTATACAGAAAACCCTATGCATATATGACTAACTGATGTTTGAAAAGAGAACCAGGAAAATTTTATAGTAAAATATATATAGTCTTTTCAACAAATAGTGCTTGACCAACTCAATACTGATATGCAGAACAATGAAAGTGTACCCTTATAATATCATGTTAAAAATCAACTCAAACTAGATCAATATGCAAGTATAGGAGCTAAAACTAAAAACTCTTATAAAGAAACATAGGTGTATATCTGTGTGACCTTGGATTAAGCAAATGTTTGATAGATATGGCACCCAAAGCAAAAGCAGCAAAGGAAAAAGTAAAGTAGACTTCATGAAATGTAAATACTTTTAAAGCTCAAAAGAATACTGTCAAGAAAATCCAACACTATAGCTTTGTAATATAGTTTGAAAATAGGGAATGTGATGCCTCCAACTTTGTTGTTTCTCAAAATTGCCTGGGCTATTTGAGGTCTTTTGTGGTTCTATACTAAATTTAAGTTATTTTTTTTCTCTTTCTGTGAAAAATGCCATTATAATTTTGATAGGGTTTTCATTAAGTTGGTAGATCATTTTAGGTAGTGTGGACATTTTAATAATATTTATTCTTCCCATCAAGTATAGGATATCTTTTTATGTATTTGTGTGTCTTCTTCAATTTCATCAATGTCTTACAGTTTTCAGTTTGCAAATCCTTCATCTCCTTGGTTAAATTTATTCCTAAGTATTTTTAATGCTATTGTAAAGATAATAGTCTTCTTACTTCCTTGCTTGGATTGTTTGGTTTTTTTTTTGTATGTATAGAAATGCAACTTTTTTTAAATTTTGTATCTTGCAAGTTTACTGAATTAGTTTACAAGTTCTAATGGGGTTATTTTTCCAGAGTCTTTAACGTTTTCTATACATAAGATAATGTTATTTGCAAACTATATTACAAAGCTATAGCAATCAAAGCAGTATGGTACTGGCATAAAATCAGAAACACAGACCAATGGAACAGAATGTAGAGCCCAGAAATAAACCCACACATATATAGTCAATTAATCTTTGACAAGAGCACCAATAATACCCAATGGTGAAGGGAAAGTCTCATCAATAGATTAGAAAACTTAGAAAACTGGATATACACATGCAAAAGAATAAAACTGAACTCCTGTTTTATACTATATACAGAAGTCAACTCAAAATTGATTAAATACTTAAATGTCTGATGTAAAGCCATAAAACTCCTGGAAGAAAACTTAGAGAAAGCTGACATTGGTCTTGGTAATGCTTTTTTGTATATGACATCACAAGCACAGGCAACAAATACAAAAATAGACAAGTGGTACTACATTGTATTAGTCAGGGTTATCTAGAGGGACAGAACCAAGAGGCTATACATATATATATGTAAAATATGTATATATATAAAAAATATGTATCTATATAACATACACACACACACACACACACAAAGGGGAGTTTATTAAGGAGTATTAACTCACAAAATCACAAGACCCCACAATAGGCTGTCTGTAAGTTGAGGAGCAAGGAAGCTTGTCTGAGTCCCAAAGCTGAAGAACTTGGAGTCTGATGTTCAAGGGCAGGAAGCATCTGGTATGGGAGAAAGATGTAGGCTGGGAGGCTAAGCCCATCTAGCCTTTTCACTTTTCTTTCTGGCTGCTTTATATCCTGGTTGCACTGGCAGCTGATTAGATGGTGCCCACCCAGATTAGGTGTGGGTTTGCCTTTCCCAGCCCACTGACTCAAATGTTAATCTTTTTTGGTAACACCCTCACAGACATGCCCAAGAATAATACTTTGCACCCTTCACTCTAATCAAGGTGACACTCAGTATTAACATCACATACATTAAACTAAAATTCATCTGCATAGCAAAAGAGTAATCAACAAAATTCAAAGGCAACATATAAAATGGGAGAAGATATTTGTAAGACAAATATCTAATATGGGGTTCATATCCAAAAACACAAAGAACTCACACAACTCAATAGCAAAAACTAAAAATGGACAAAAGAGTTGAAGAGAATTGGTTGGGTGCAGTGGCTCATACCTGTAATCCCAACACTTTGGGAGGCCAAGGCAGGCAGAGCACGAGGTCAGGAGTTCGAAACCAGCCTGGCTAACAAGGTGAAACCCCAACTCTACTAAAAATACAAAAAATTAGCTGGGTGTGGTGGCACGCACCTCTAGTTCCAGCTGAGGCAGGAGAATCACTTGAACCCAGAGGTGGAGGTTTCAGTGAGCCGAGATCACGCCATTGCACTCCAGCCCAGGCGACACAGCGAGACTCTGTCTCAAAACAAAACAAACAAACAAACAAAAATGTTTAAATTAAATGTACTTTTCTCCAGAAAAGTTATTTTAAAAAATAAAAAGTTCATTACAGTTAGCAATGGACAATGCTATTCTGGACTTTATTCTCTGATATATTTGTTAAGAACTTTTTCTTCAAGAGAACTAAGGGATACTTTATTGATTTGTGAATTTTCAGCTTGTACTGTTTCATTTTCTAAATCTTTTAAGTTTGCGAATTAGCGCCTCAGGAAAAGACTAATTAATTGAAACCAACAACAACAAAACCACTGCCTTTGAGTATTGGTTGTCTCTGAGCAAATGAAAAGAAGAATAAACCTGATAATGCCACAGACACATTTTGTAGAAGAGTTGAAGACTTTATGAAGAGTGTGAATTCCACAATGGGGTAATAAAATAAGCAAATAAATTAGTAAAATTTAGCCAATACAAAACACAGTCTTTTTTTTTTTTTTTTTTTTTGAGATGGAGTCTCACTTTGTAGCCCAGGCTGGAGTGCAGTGGCACAATCTGGGCTCCCTGCAAGCTCCGCCTCCTGGGTTCACGCCATTCTCCTGACTCAGCCTCCCCAGTAGCTGGGACTACAGGCGCCTGCACCACGCCCAGCTAATTTTTTGTATTTTTAGTAGAGACAGGGTTTCACTGTGTTAGCCAGGATGGTCTCGATCTCCTGACCTCGTGATCCGCCTGCCTCAGCCTCCCAAAGTGTTGGGAATACAGGCGTGAGCCACCACACCAGGCCCAAAACACATTCTTGAGAAATATTTTTGTCTAAAGAAAATTACATTTGTGAGTAGAATTTTCTATATTTTTACAGGCAAAAGAAAAAGCAGTGATTAAAATGCTATAACAGACATGACCTGCTCTGGGCACTAAACCAACAGAACTAGCTATATGAGTTTCCTATGGCTGCTGTTAAGAAACAACCACAAAGTGAGTGGCAAAACACCGTTAGAAATGTATCCTTCCATAGGTCTGGAGACTAGAAGTCTGAAATCCAGTTATCAGCAGGACAATACTCTGTGTTAGCCTCTGGTGGTGTGGACAATCCTTTGTATTCCTTGGATGGTGCTATATAACTTGTCTCACTGCCTCCTTCATCACATGGTCTCTTTAGTCTACGTGTGTGTGTCTTCATATGGTTTTCTCCTTTGTGTATGTCTGTCTCTGTGGCTCTTCTCTTCTTACAAAGACAACAGTCATGTTTGATGAGGGTCTACCCTATTCCAGTAAAACCTCATCTTAACTATTAACGTATTACATCGGCAAAGATATTCTTTTCACATGCACGGAGGTTAGGACTTCAACGTATCTTGGAGACAGCATTACACATACAATACTAGCTATTAAAAAGTGACACTAATTTTATAGTATTGACTTTAATTTTGGAAATGGAATTTTTATGTATGTAAATGTTTATTAGTTGCTAACTGTTCTATGTTTAAATAAGCAACTCATACCATAATTACAGTATAAAAATTGTCTAATGTTTACACATACCAGAAAGATACATACAATTTACAGCTTGATTTTACCTTTAGTTTACTATAAAAATATTCGGAAACTCATTTCACCTCAGGCATCTTAATAGCCTCATGAAATAGCCCGTTAAAATTTGAGGGGACAGGTCTTTTACCGTCAGTAGCTTTAGAAATCCTGGTATAAGGCAGGAGATGGTGCTGAGGTAAGTGTAGGAAGGTTCAAGGCAGAATTAATATATATCTGCCATAGGTTAGGCTGGCTCCTTAGAGGCAACCATTAAGCCAATGTCAGTATTTATAAGTCAGAAGTAGCCCTACTTATTGATGGCATGTCACAAGCTAGTGGACTAGAACTGGAGGTAAGAATCCAGCGCCAAGGGAGGAGATTTTCAGCAAGCAGGCTCAGAAAGCTGAGGTTCTGAGAAGGTACCAAAGGTCTCCCTACACAAACCAACAAGGAATAGAGGTATTAGGATTGAATTAAAATGTGGAGTGTATCTCAGTCTGTAGGCTGGGCATTTTTCTCTGGTGCCTTTCAAAGTTTCTGTGGAGAGATTGTCCAAAGCTTCTGAAGATCCCAAAGGTATACAATGAAATTTTGAAATGTTTTCTTTTTTTTTTTTTTTAACAGTCTCGCTCTGTCACCCATGCTGGAGTACAGAGGCGAGATCTCGACTCGCTGCAGCCTCTGCCTCCTGGGTTCAAGTGATTCTCCTGCCTCAGCCTCCCAAGTAGCTGGGATTACAAGTGCCCTCCACTACACCCGGTTAATTTTTGGTAGTTTTAATAGAGATGAGGTTTCACCATGTTAGCCAGGCTGATATCATCTCAAACTGCTGACCTCAGGTGATCTGCCCGGCTGGGCCTCCCAAAATGCTGGAATTATAGGCATGAGCCACTGTGCCCGGCCGATACACGATCAAACATTTTAAGGACCACTATGATCATCTCAGTAGCTTCCGCTATAAAGACCCCAGGAAACATAGGCAGATTGACAAGAAATAGAGTCTACATGTGATCCACTCAATTTATGTATTCAGATCACCAACATAAATAAGTCTGATCCATTGCATGTTGCCATCAAAACAATTTATTCATATGAATCTTTCAATGAGGCAGGAAATTATTCAGACCAGGCTACAGAACCTCTCATCTTGTGTGCTCTATGAGGAAAATTTATTCAAATCTGAGGGTAAATAAGTAAAAGTGATATTGACTTTCAAGCAAAATTATAAGGTTCCAAGGAAGGATTTGCTTGTAAAGCAAGCTTATTCTTCTAACTTTACCAGTTGGTAGAATTTTAAAATTCTAATGTATAAGAAATAATTTATATATTTTATATAGATGTGTGTGTGTATAATATACACACCATCTAGAATTGCATAAAAATGCATTTCAAGCTATTTTTGTGAAGTTAGTAATATAAGAAAATTGCTTCGATTTACACAAAAATTATTACTCCTCATTTCAAAGCTTGAAAATAATATGCAAAACTCTCCTATGATAATGGAATAGTAGCCCAGGTGAAGAGGTGGAAGTGGCAAAAAACACATTTCTGATGTCGTTGCCTCAGAAAATAGTGAGGCCTCTCTGCTTCCCCCAAACC
Organism: Mandrillus leucophaeus; assembly: GCF_000951045.1. Lineage (NCBI taxonomy): Eukaryota > Metazoa > Chordata > Mammalia > Primates > Cercopithecidae > Mandrillus > Mandrillus leucophaeus. The sequence continues at coordinate 840,160 of NW_012103765.1, forward strand.
CTAGGACTCATTTCTCTTCCCTATTTGCCACCTTTACTTCACTTTATCTTTTTTATTCTTGCTGATTATGCATTCTCTTTCATCAAGTCCTCAACTCTCTGTATCTATAGCTTTCTTTCTTTTCCCTCTTTCTGCTTTCTTTTTTACTGCTGACACAATTAGACCCCTTCCACACTTCATCTTTCTCCTTAAAATGGCCCTGATTTAAAACTCAAATTTATCTCTCCCTCCTTTGTCTTTATCAAATAATTCTACCTTCTTAGTTTTAAATTATAGATCCTTAATTCTAGTAATATTTTCTTTAAAAATTCTCCTTTTTAAACACCATGACTCATCCCTGCCCATGGGTCCCTGGTTGTTGAATCAACCCAATTTTAAAAAATACTTTCAATTTGTTTTTCACTTCACTTTCCTTCTATAAACCTAACCTGAATAAAGATATTTGGTGAATTGAGCCGCCAATTTAATTAGCTCAGAGGCAATCTCTTAAGAAATAGCAATTTTAAGAAATAAATCAAATAATAGAATTGTGTGATTGATATTTTAGGGGATTATTTGAACAAATTCCCATCTTAAGTGCATGTCTCAGTCAGTCTACTTTGTTTCTCTTATTTAAAATTCCATTGTTTTTATTCGTAAATGGGGGGAAAATGTACCATATAGTTTCTGATATTGTTCTTTCTGTATACCTGACATATTTTCTTACAAAGCATTTCATAGATTACATTACTCTGTTTTGGATTTTTGCCGATTAATTCTAAATGAGATCACAATGAATGCAATATTCATAACAAACTCACTAACATATTTTAAGGCAATTTTGAAAGAATCATTTTGCTTCTTCCACTCCTCAATTTGACTTACTGAAATGAGCCATATTTCTAAGAGTTGGGTAGTTTTCCAGTATTTTAGGTGCTGCTCATTTTAAGAAATATCAAACATTGTATAAATAAAATTGGATGTTATAAATGATTTTATGGCTTATATTCAGACTAAAGTGGTCAATTTATATCTGGGTAAGACATATGATATCTGATATATTTGAAAAATCTCATGAGGTTTTTCTAATGACTAAAATTTATTTTCTAACATGCCAAAGTGCAAGCTATGAGCTTAGAGCAGACATGTGATTTCATATTCTCAGTGGCCCAGACCAACCCCTCCATTTCTTAACTCGTGTAGTGTCTGGGCAAAGGTTTTAAGTAATTTTTGGTGTGATTTAAAGCTATGAGATAGTTTTCTTATTTAGTAAAAGTTTAAACACTTCTATTTTTAATTTAATTTCCTGCACACACACAAAAATACAACTGTAATGATTTATTCATTGTGTTATAGACATGTCTGTGGCTTCAAGCTACTCCTGGCAAGTGACTGAATATAAAGACAAATTCTGCAAGATGTCCATCAGTGGAATCTGCCATATTCTTACCACTCAGCAAACCTTAGTAGGACATATACTATTATATACAACTTATTGCCCTCAAGATTTATTACACTTTCTCCTTACAGTTTCTAAGTCAGAGAATTCAACCAGAAAAAAAAAAAAATGTATATCTTCTATTGTATTTTTTAAATGTAAGTAACTTAATAATATCTTTGCCATATTTACAGAACAGGGCTGTATATAGGAAGCCTTTGAGGCCAACTACAGCAAAACTCAGAGAGCAGAAAATGCATTATTGCTCTTTTCAATGCATGGTGAATGTCAGAACCCTTGTGTTAGATTATATTGATTCTGGTTTGACCATGTGACTAGTTTTGACCACTGGCACTTAAAGGGGTAACAGGTGCTTTAGCCTAGTCCCCCAATGAGAGACATAGTGATTAGATCTAAATTTGATGCACAAAATACAGCAGAATCATGTAGTCAGACTTGCAGACTCTTATATGATTTATTGAACCTTTAGGCATTGCATTTTCCTGAAACATTATTGCCATAAACAGTAACTAATACAGCTCTCTTCTATGGGGACGCCTTATTTCCACAACACAATAGGCTTTATCCAATTTGTGCAATGAACATAGCTTTCAATCACAACATACTGAAAAAGTTCTCTACCCCAGAAGTGGATGATAATAAACACAATTGGACGTATGTATTACTAACCTAATGCTGTTTCATATAATAATTGAATCTAGCCTGATATGAGTAATAAGGAGGTAGAAGTTAAAATGTTAATTTTCCCACCAATGTGTGTGATTTTACCAAATCACTTTGCCCATTTTTTGTTCCCATTTTCTTTACTGAACTGTCAGCATGTTGATCTTGGACTTCTAACCTCCAGAACAATGAAAAAATAAATTTCTATTGTTTAAGCCATTCAGTCGGTGTGTGTATGCTGTTATGGAAGGAAATACGTTTTCCTTACAGCTAACTTAGAGATCTCAACGTTCTTACCAATGATTCGTTTCTTTCTTTATCTCATCAGTCACAAAGAACTCCTAACTTCATTACAAGAAAGTTTTTGGGATCTGCCAGTCTCTTTTCCCCATGTGCCTTTTCACTTTAAATGCCAGAGCATAGCTTTTCCCAATGATTTCACACATGATTTTCATTAAAGAAATCTCAATTCTAGGACATCTTTTAAAACACCACCAACTATCATCTTTTTAAAGAGAAAATCTCCTCTATCTTTGCCTTCATTTAAAAATTATTAATAAATAATATCTTATCTTAATAACTCTCCTGTGCCTATTTCCTCATTTTCCAGGGAAAGAAAATATTGAGCCCAGTATTCTTTGAAGATTCATCCATTGCCCCTTTCAAGCTCCTTCTCATATCCTCCAGTTGTAGAAATGTCTAATTGCATAGAGGTCTTGAAAATGTCCTACAATTTTCTGTGACCAGGGTTTGGTTAATACCTTCTATGCCACACTTTAATTCCTCCAGAAATGCTATCAGGTGCAACCAACTATGTTTTACATAGTTGCCAGTTCTTTAGCTAGGCTTGCCTTTTGTTCCCTGGGTTTCCATAGACAGGTTACCGATTTCCTTTAAATGATACTTGTCTCTGATTTATAATCATTCTTGAGTCTCTTTTTTCAAACTAATCAAATCTAACATTTTCTCCTAAGAAACAGGATACAATGTTAATCTTAAATTTTTCAGAGGTCTACTATAGTAGCTAAAACAAAAGACATGATTCATAGTTGTAGGACTGAGTTCACCTAAACATCATTTTCAGCGACTAAATATTCTAAAATATTGTGATAGACTCAAGTGAACAGAGGCTTTGAGATACCAGAATAACAACACTAGTGACACTGCCATCAAAGAGAACCCAGTTTAGTGAAGATATAATGCAGAATAAAGTCAGAATAGTAACAACTATGAGGTGCTACAGTGCACACACAGGAAACACTTTGTCTGACTTTGGGTGCGAAAAGTTGGAAACTAAGGTGATTCTTGAAGAATAAGGTAGGTTTTCAGGCCCAGGGGACTAGAAAATGATATAATAGTTAAAGGAGATAACATAGGTAAAATATTGCCATGTGAAACATTGTAATATGTGATTGAAAAGAAAAGCAAATCAACATTGTTGGAGAATTAAATGGTTGACAGATAATACATTCCCCTTTCTCCACAACACAATTTGAGATAAGAATGGGGCAGACACTGATTTCACCCACAACCATGCCTGAGAGAAGCTGTGGACATTCCTAGATCTTTATAACTTCCAAAAGTTTGTTCCCTTTTTACCGTTGTATCCATACAGTAAGTATCATAAACAAGAACAACAAAAACAGTTGCATTCTTATGCTTAGTAACAAAAGAAGGGGAAAACTGAGCAAATTATTTTTATCTGTACCCAGGACTGATATGCGTAATAGCAATGTTATAACGCAAAAGAAAATAGACTGAATCCCTTTGGCTTGAAGCAAGGAAGAAAAGAGAATTTTAAAAGGCACCCTAATTCATGCAAAGTGCCTTTGGAGGAAGAGGATAGTTCAGATTAACTAGCCAAGTACTGACTCTGTCAGTGTCCCTTAAATCTTAACTCCCCATTCCATTCCTTTTTCTTTTCTTTCATTCTTGGTTTCTCAATATGCTGTTAACATATTACTTTCCTCATATACAGTGAAAGTAGAGAGGTGCTGTTTGGGGTAATCTGAGAGGTATAAAGAAATACCTTGATAGATCCAGTATTTCCCCCCACCGCTGTTACTTGAAAAATTTGTGCTTTCTTTATTTGCAAAATATCCTGTATGGTATTGCATCTGCAGGAAAGAGGTAGTTAAAAGGATGCAAAACAAGAGAGAAGAGATAACACCATCAAAAGAGACTTGTCTGTAGCCTAGTGCTGTTCAATAACAAAGCAGGTGTCTGTCTTGTCCAGGTTAAATAAAACATCAATTGCCCCTGTGAAGTATGCTTAAAATTACAATTTATGGACATGTACTGGCAATTGCAGGCACCAAAATAAATACGTTTCAGTTACAAACAGACCACATATCAGAAAGTGTCCTAAGAGCCTGATAAGCAAGGCCACAGTGGGGAGAAACATATAAAAAGCTTTGTGATGGATGAGTGGAAGCAGCAAAATTTGTTTATGGCAAAGGGAAAAGAGGCACCATGTGGGAAGAAAAAATGAGAGAGAATAAATTGTTGTTTGCATGGGAAGGGACTCTTTCTGTAATGTGCTCTACTTTGCATTCAGAGATGAGGCTCTTGAGAAAATGTGTTCTGGGTGGATACTTATGGTTGAAAAAAATATGTTCATAAGTTGGATTTGACAAATATATCAAAACAAAGCAAAATTTAACTGCAACAATAAAGAATTGACTCTACCCTAAATAGGATTATAGTTGGGAGACCAGAAAACGAAAAGTAAAGTTGGTTAAGTAAAATAAGGTTAGGATTTTCTTTGTTATCTTCCAACACTCCCAAAGGTCAGCATGTTGTATTGCAACAGAGAGCGCACACCTGGAAGTAAAGAGAGGCACTTCTTTAGCTTTTTAATTATTCTTTGTGCAGATTCCACCTCTGGCTCCCTCATCCCCACTCTGCCTCAAGATCCCTGTAGTGATTTTGTGGACTTTGCCATGAGATATGTTAAAAGTAAATTGGAAGGAAAAAAAAAATGTGCTTTTGTCAAAAAGAATTTGGGAGAACCTCGATACAGCTTTAATTGCCTTGTCCAGCTGCTTCTTTCTTTCCAGGAAGTTTGAGGATGAATTAAGCTATGTGGGATGAGCAATGTGGCCTTAGTTGTCTGGGAGGGTCCCAATTTTAGCACTGAAAGTCCCACATCGTGGAAATCTCCTAAGTCCAGGTAGCATTGGTCTATGGGTCAGGCTAGAAATAGGAGAAATTAGCCCCTTGCCCCTAGCTAGAGTTAACTGAGTGTCAGGAGACACAGGCAGACCTTGGTACCCCTACCTATTAAATAAAGAACCATGGGATGGAGGCAGCACTTACTAAATTGGAAAAAGCATAAACTTTTTCCAAAGATCCAAAGTTTCTGAGATAGGATATCTTATTCCTTGTGGCTCTATAAAAATCTGCAGAAAATAGGAGCTTAGGAAAATGTCATGACAACCATCACCCCTCCCAGTAAAGGACCACTTACTTCAGAAACTGCAGAGTACATGTTCAGGTGAGGTGGGAAGGCCATCATCACCATATGCACTATGTTAACCCAAACTGCTCTCGTTGCTGAGCAGGCTGAGGGAATTAGCTGCTGGCCAAGGCATAGGTGACTGGCTTCCAGTAATATATGGAAACGGATTAGGTGTGGGCTCCCAGAATTTTCACTGACAGAAGGATAGAAAGGAAGCAGACATAAAACATCCCATTTCCTCAAACATGCCCTCAACCGTGACATAAGCAGATAAAACTCTCTTGTTTCTGGTAATAGGTGCAGTAGAAGCCTGTAAAGGTAAGAATTGAACTTAGAGGGGATGAAGTTGAGTGGATATTGGAAAAATGAGGTCCCAAAGCAAACCCTGATGGAGGTGTGTAAATGACAACAGTTGAAATTGCAGTTATGGAATTAAGTTAAAATTGTCCTTCTCTCTCCTGTAAATCAGCCGTATCAGTTTGTCCACAAGTAACAAACTAATAAGGCCGATTTACAGGATAAGGAAGGAAAGATTTGGGGGTTAGGGAATATTTGCAGCTCACTATTACACCACCGTCATCTTTCTAGAAGAGGTTCATTTGATTTTTTTTTTTTTTTAACAACGTCAATTTACACTTAAAGCACAATTTGTGTGACTTTCTAGAGAAAGAATTCTCACCTAGCCTGTAAGCAAAAGCCGATTGAACCATGTGATTACCTCTCATCACAGGACACGCTACAAAGCCCTTCTTGTGGCATACTAATAGGACAAGAATGTTAAGTTACTCAAAAGCAATCCCCAGTGCTCACCTGTCTGTGTCTTCCTCGAATGACAAAAGGAATGTGAAGTCTGTGTGTTGTATAGCCAGAGGCAAATAGTGAATCAAAGCTATGCAGGAGTGTTTCTCATTAAAACAGAATAGACTTGTCTGAGTAAACCACACTCAAAGATGTCCATATCACATATCTCACAGAAAATGGCTTCCAAAGTAGCTGAACTAATTATACTTAAAAACTAAGGTGGATAGAGAAGAAGGAATACCGAATGTTTGAAAATACAATGTAAATACTAAATAAGGAAGACATAATGTAAGGAGGTATGGGGGAGTATAATGGGAAAGGAATCTGGAAAGATTTACCATTGGAAGGGAAAGGATGACTGAGTCAAGAAAGAAACAATGCAATGTATTGGGAATGCTTATTTAACTGGTTAAATTACATGTGAAAGATATGGCTGTCTTGCCCAAAGAATTTCCCTAGGAAAAAATATGGAATAATATTTTCTTCTTTTTTATTTGCCTTATGTACCTCTTTGGTTCTAAGACATGGCAATATATGTATTAATAACCAATAATGTCAAGCTGAATCATTTTATTTAATTTGAAGATGACTCACAATACAAAATTAGAAAAAGTCTCACTTTCAGTTGAAATCCTGGCCTCCAACCTTGAGACCATCTTTCCAATTTTTAAGGTCTTAAGAAGGCCTTACAAATCTATATAAGACTTCAGAATTTATATAAGACTTCAGAATTTCCATATGCTACCAATGGAATGGTAGAAAAATATGTCAATTTTAGAATTATAAGAAAGATAATATTCAATGACATATCTGTAAGCATTTTAAATTGCTAAATACATTCTACATTTAAAGCATGAGTATTCATAATTCTGTTTTCTTTTTCACAGCCTTCTAATGTCTTGCTCTAGGCTGCTAGGATCTGATTGAGCAACAAGGCTCACTTTATTATTTTATGCAAATCATCTGAATGCTTGTCTGGTTTCTTCAAGTTACAGCTCTGCTATCCTCATGCTATTTCCCTTAAGAATAATAATAATAATAATAATAACAAGTGTCTGTCATAGTGCCAGGGATCACATAGAGACATGATAATTCAGGGTGGAATAAGGGAAACTTACTATCTCTGAGTATCTCTTATGTGCTACTTGTCAGTGCACAAACCTTTCAAAGAAACCCCCAGAAAACTTATCCTCACATCTACATGTTGTGGCATTCCCATGCCTAAATCAATCACTGGAAAAGCAAACTTGACTACTGTGATAAGTTAAGAGAATTTAACCCCTAAAACCCAAAGCTCCTTTTGAAGAGCCAATACATGAAGAAAATTAGGGTTTCATTGAGACGGAGAAGAGTGGGCATGTTTGGTTGACATTCATCAGTATGTACATACAAGCAATATTCCTAGGTATGTAGCATTAATTATGCACTCCCATGAAAACAGAGGAATATATAGATATCATTAGGAAGTCAGGTTTTATATATGTTGCAATTATTTTTCTGATTTTTATGTTGGTGAAACATTTTCTAATTTTCAGTAATTCTAGATCTTTTCTGAAATTGTCAGAACAAGATACATTCATGGGAGACATATTAAAGGGTTAAAACTTTAGAAAATTAAACAAATCTCTAACCCCAAGTAAACATCATATATCATACAATATTCAAAATTTAAATATCAGCTGCTTGCAACTACCAACAACAGAATCTGCCTCGTGTGTGTGCAGAAAATCACAATCTGCAGAAATGGATTAAGCCAGGTGATTTTGTGTTTGTGAATGTGATTTTTACCATTGTTTTAAATTTATTTGTATATTTCTCTTCTGTTGTTAACAGAGGGAGACAAATTTACATTTTACAGTTTTTGTGAGAAATTGCCATGGAGATGTGGAATAACTGCTCTATGATTTATTTGTGTGATATATTAGAATCCTGGTAGATTAACATTCTGATCAATTCTGGTTAGAATAACCCATATGAACACTTTCTGATGTCACTTTTCTGTTTATGACATCTCACTAAGTGTGGAGAAAAATGATTCTTGTGATAAAAGAAAATAAAAGTAATTTTTAATAAGCTACAACTTCAGAAGTTATGAATATGTGGTACCACAGTGATTAACAATGATTTATAAAATACTTTATGAAGTGCTGACTTAAACCTGAGGTATTATAGTGTAAACTTTAGGTATTGTTTACTTTAGAAAAAAATATAAGTTTCAAGATATTTCATGGAAATCAAATAAGCTAAATTTTGTTTCCATGACTTCAGGTTAAATCAGGAAAGGCAGGGAAAGCTTCAAAGTAAATCTGAATTCTAAAAAGGAGGCTGCCTTGAAATCAAAATTCCATTTCTTTTCTCATTCTCAGCCATTCATGCATCATTGCAATCCTGTATAACACAACTTTGCTGAAGGGCTCTTGGGTAGCAATGCAAGCTGAAAACCATTGTATTTGGGATCATATCTCTTAAGGGCATGCTTATCAAAGGAATGAAGACTTTGGTTCTTTAATAAAACAACTCTTTCTTATCTATATGAACACAGTATTTTTACAATGGAAGTTGCCTACTCCCTGGAAAATGCTTTAGAATATTGAACTAAATTCACTTATGATGTCAGCTTTTTGCTAGTAGTGAATGGTTTTTCCGATGCCAACAACTGTAGATATAAAAGAAGAAACCAGTATGTTTGAACTAGTATATGAAAATCAAACCAGTACAACAACAATGATAAATGTTATCAAGTACTATAACAATAACAACAAAAACAAACCAGCTTGTTAGAGTAATACATAATGCAATTTAAGGTAATCACATAGACATCACATTAGGTCCACTAGATTTAACAAATGTATCTATAGGTTAGTTAGTAATATCCATGGTGTTTAGATATATTCCTAAGCACTAGTCTGAGCTAAGACAAGCATAAGAGGAGATTACTGTCTTTCAGTTTGATTAGAAGCATAAGACAAATTCTTACAAGACTTATGGAATCTTTATTTTCTCATGCAATCCTATGGGGTGATTATTATTTCCATTTTATAGAAAATATCTCTGAGTCTCAGGTTAATAGTGTAAAGAGAGAGATGGAGAAAAATGAGATTTAAAAGCAGCAAGATAGAAACTCTCTACATTCTGCCTAGGATGCAACCCAGCTATTACAGCCACCCTGGATGACTTTACACTCAGGACTTGGCACTTAGGAATGTTACCTACAATGTGAAAGATGGGGAAAGGACTCCACACATACAAAGAATTCACTGTCCTCCCATTTTGCTCTCTCAGTGAGTTTGGTTAATACTGAGGACCAGAGCCAGCATCATATACAGCACCCTGGATGTGGAGCACGCAGATCTCAGGAGAGCCATGACAGTCTCAGAGGAGATAACAGGCTAAGGTAGAGCTTTTGCAGTGAACTGAGCAATGGCAAGCCAAAGGGAAGAAAATAATGCACTAAAATTAGGAGACAAAATCATAGGTAGGCGTTAGAAGAGGCAAGATATAAAAGCTGAGGCAAGGTCAAAACAAAAGAGATATAAACAGGAAAAACACGATGGATTGATTATATGGAATGGTATCAAATGGTGCCAATTTAAGAATGAATTTTTTGCTACAAGGGTCTGGGAACTTTTATTTGAAGTCTATTGTACTTTCACTTGGCAGACAATGGCCTATAAAGGGGTCAGTTACTCACCAGTAAACCACTGGCTAAAGTGTAGATAGACCTATTTCTTTTCTTTTACACAGTTTCATGTAAGAAAATAAAGGAACTGATGTTCTCAATTTACTCAAAATTATAGGAAAGAAGAAATGCACAAAAAATTGTGAAATACTTTTAAATAGTTTCTAGACAGAGTACAATGAATTAAAATAATTTACAAAAATTTCAGGTATAAAAATTCTGGTACCCTCCTCGACTGAGTCCCATTTCTTTTTCCCCTGGCAAATGGCCCCTGCCTAGCATTGTACCCTCTTGGCCTCAAATAGAAATCTTATACATACAGGAGACCTTGTCCAAAATTTTGACTGATTCAAAATTCTAGACCACTTTAACCAGTATTCTCCTTTAGAGAGCTTCATGACCTGGACAGCTAGCTGTACATTGCTTCCTGTTGATAATAATTGATATCAATAATTATCAATAATTGATAACAGTTGATAATTTTCTAGGACAGAATCATCTCCTGAATTTCTGAACTATTCACTGTCTTAATATCTACTTAGTATCAGTCTGTATTATAATAGACGCTAAAGACAATAAAGTAACTATCACATTGTTATTCTGCAAATCAAGCTATTCCTTTTCCCAAGGCCACTCTCATGACTTGGTCCATGATCCTTTGTACTCTGCTTTTCTTTTTGTAGGAATCCTGTCTCTTCAAAAGGGCCGATTTCTTCTAAGCATTAAACAAAAATTAGGTTAAGTTTACTCTTCCTAGAACAGTGT
>NW_012103765.1:851241-857567 GCF_000951045.1 Mandrillus leucophaeus
GGCAGGAGCATGGTGTGAACCTGGGAAGCGGAGCTTGCAGTGAGCCGAGATGACACTACTGCACGCCAGCCTGGGCGACAGAGCAAGACTCCATCTAAAAAAAAAAAAAAAAAAAAGAATTTATGCAAATTTCTGATGAAACGCTTATTTTATAATTACAGTTTTACCCCATTCCCTAATAATGCTGTTTGCCTTGAACTGTATTTTGCCTGCTGTTAATACTGTGAAAATAATTACATTTGTAATATTTTTATTATTAATTAAAATCAACACTTTATTCAAATTTTCTTGCTTTTTATTGTCCTTTTTCTGTTCAAGAATCCTTTTCAGGATAAACCATTGCATTCAGTTGTTGTGTCTCCATAGGCTGTTCTTAGCTGGGACAGTTTCTGAGACCTTTCTTTTTTTTCATCACCATGAGAGTTTCCAGAAATACTAGGAGATTTTCAGTACATTGGGATTTGTTTGTTGTTTTTCTTGAGAATAGACTGGCGTTATGGACTTGAGGAAGGAAGACCACGGAGGCGAAGTGCCATTATCATCACATCATTTCAAGGGTACGTAATATCAACATGACTTGCTTCTGTTGATGTTGCCCTTAGTTACCTGGCTAAGATAGCGTTTGTCAGGTTTCTCCACTGTAAAATTGCTTCCTCCTTTCACTGTTGTACTCTTTAGATTTCTCCACTGTAAAATTGCTTCCTCCTTTCCCTGCTGTACTCTTTAGATTTCTCCACTGTAAAATTGCTTCCTCCTTTCACTGCTGTTCTCTTTAGAAAAACATGACTATGTGTAACCCACACTTAAGAAGTAAGGAGTCATGCTCTGCCTCTCTGAGGGCAGATAATCTACATTATTTGGGATTTCTCTGCATGGAAGATTTGTGTATTCTTATTTATTTGATAATTTATTTATGTAAGCTTGAGCTAAAGAATAATTATTTATAAACTGAATAATAATTTCATACTATTTTATTTTTTCTTGCTGCTCAAATTGTTCCAGCTTAGGCGATTGGGGGCTCTTTCAGTTGGCTCGTGTGTTCTTTTGACATTCTCCTACCTTTTGTTTTGTTTTGTTTTGTTTTGTTTTTAGTACTTCTTTACTTTTTAGCAATATAATTTGTTACAGGCTCATCTTGTATGTTTCTTACCCCTGTCCCAGAATCAGCTGTTCTTCAAGGATTCCTGATTCTGCTTGTCAGAGAATGAGATTAGAAACGAGTTCTGAGGTCGGGCCGGGAGGCTCATGCCTGTGATCCCAGCACTTTAGGAGGCCGAGGCGGGTGGATCACGAGGTCAGGAGATCGAGACCACCCTGGCTAACACGGTGAAACCCCGTCTCTACTAAAAATACAAAAAATGAGCCAGGCGTGGTGGCGGACGCCTGTAGTCCCAGCTGCTCGGGAGGCTGAGGCAGGAGAATGGCCTGAACCCGGGAGGTGGAGCTTGCAGTGATCCGAGATCGCGCCATTGCACTCCGGCCTGGGCAACAGAGCGAGGCTCCGTCTAAAAAAAAAAAAAGAAAAAAGAAAAAGAAATGAGTTCTGAGTACAATACTTGTTCCACTAACTTTATTTTGGTTAATATTTGTGTGATATCTATTTGTATAATTCTACTGAAAACATTCTCTGTCACAATATTTTACGTATTTGCTTTTAACATAAAATTGGATTCACAGACAAATTAACTTAAACCTGTCTTGTAAAATCTAAATTTAATTGTTTTAATTTATTGTGATTATTGATACATTAGATATTACTTTGAAAATTGTGTTTTTGTTGCATATTTAGCACATTTTTCTTTACTTCTGCTCACACTTTGTACCTATTATCTGTTGGACTTACTGAATTTTCTCTGGTCCGCTCTCTTTTCTCTTTCTGATTTGTAGGTTAAACATTCTCTCTTTCTCTGTCTCTATTCTTTGTGTAACTCTTGACATTTCCACGTTAATAGTTTACTTGAAAATTCACTTTTACCCCTTAGACTTGTATTTTAGCCTTACCCTTTTTTTTTTCACTGCCCCTCCAATTTGTTAATTTTTAAAAATCAATCTTTCTTTCAATTTATATACATATTTACCAATTTCTGTATTCACTATTAATTTTATCATCCGGTTATTTCTTTCTAGGCTCCTGTCCCTGCTTATTCGATCCTCTGCAATTCTTCCTCCAGTGATGGTCAGTTTCTATGAATTAGAGTGGCCTGGACATAAGTTGCTAGTGAGCAGGAGCAGCAATACAGCTCAGCTACTTGGTGACTGTGATACACAGCTTCTCAAAGTTTCACAGTCCTCATTTGTAGTATCAAGAAAATATTGCTATCCAACAGCTAATTCTAAAATGTTGTATCTTAAAACAGCACACATTTATTATCTCACATTGTCTGCAATTCAGGAATTCAAGCACAGTTCAACTGGGTTATTCCCTATATTATATCTCAAAAGACCATATTCAAGGTGTTGGCCAGGTTATGGGGTTTCATCTCAAAGCTCAAGTGGAAAGGCTCTACTTCCAAGTAGATTCAGTTCCTTGTGGTCTGTTGGATTGAGGGCTTTGGTAGCTGTTAGCCAATGACCACTTCCGTTCTTTTCTCCCTGGGCCTCTTCAACATGGCAGTTTACTTAATTAAAATCCAACTAGTCAACAAGGACTGAACATAAGCAATGTAGTAACCGTAATCTTTTGTACCTTAATCCCGGAAATCACATCCCATTCCTCTTCCATATCCTATTTTTAAGTTTTGAGACGCACTCCACGTTGAGAAGAAGGAGATAACGTAGGGTTTGGACTCAAGGTTGGAGATTATTGAGGATCACCTTAGAAGTCAGCCTACTACACCTATATAATGAAATTTTAATAGTAACTACCTCATGTGACTGTAAGTTAATATAAATGAAAAAATTAAGATAAACAATTTCTGACTCATTTTAGCCTTGCCGTTATTAATCTACTGAGCCTTTAATTTAAGCTTCTTTCTATGTTCCATATTCCTGGTGTTTCTTGGTTTAGCTGATTTCTGTGTTTTATTTCCAATCATGCCCCAAAGCTCTTATGGTAAAACGCCATCAACTTGACACAGGAAATCTGTGCCGCCTCTGGAAGTCAACCCAGCTCCTCATAATAGATGCTAGGTAAATGATGTAGATTTAATAAGTTACACTATATTTACATAACCAAAAATAAAAATATGAAACCTGTATCACAGTGCTTTCTCGCTCTCAATTATTTCACATATTCACAAACAGATTTTTGGAGATCTAAGTGTGTGTGCATTTATTTACACTTAGTATTGATGAGGTAGATATCAGAAAGCAACTTGAATGTGAAGAGATTTGTCATTCCCTCTTGGCTGTTCAGGGGCAAGTTTAGTACCTCCATCTCTGTCCTGAGAGGGATAACTTTGGTGCACAGAGATAAGAAATTTTTTGTCTTACTGATGTGCATTGGTCACTAATATAATCTAGGAAATTATTTCTATTACCAAACTTTCAAATATTGACTGGAACTTGTAATACATAGGATACATAAGTATGGGATCATGGATAGAGAAATGAGGTTTAAAAGGTTTGACAGTCCTTTTATTACACACTAGCAATTTCAGAGGTTTATAACTTAGCTGTAAAATTTATAGTTAGATCAGTCATTACCCCAGGGCTCAGTTTTGGGATGAATTTAATGTTGTAAGACGTCTTTTAGGCAAACTTTTAAAGTGATAACAACATACATGATATACAGTTTTTACTTTGCAATGTTTAGATTAATAATGGAGGGATTAGGACATTCCATTTTAGGAAATTAAGGACCATATCCCTGCTATTTTATCCCTGATAAAATAGGTAACTTTTATCATTTACCTATTGATAACATTATTTTAAAAGTAATAATACTTTTGATCACACAGCAAATTGCAAATGAAAGTGCTCAAATTGCTAATGAATCATTCTATGCTGACAAGTTCTTATACGTGGCAGAAATTGTACGAAGAAGCTGAATTAATGCAGCTATCGGGAGAAAAAAGAAAAGAAAAATATACAATTTTATGTGTTTTTCACTTAAAATTAACTCACTATGAGAGCTGAAAATGACTTCAGAGATAATACTGTTCAATTCTGCAATTTTCAGATGAGGAATCTGAAACTCATATTTATTGTGATGTCCTGTGACAGAGAAACTGACTGGTAAGGAATTATTTTCAATTCCTTACTCCTACTTTATTGTCCATACTATCTTCCAGAGTTTGAATGGTATTTCTGATACACAGTTCATTTGCAATTTCCTGATTATTAATTATGTCAAGAATGCTCATTAGCAGTTTATATGCAGTCTTTTGAAAATGTCTGTTGAAATAAAGCACTCACTTCTGTTGTATTGTTTTTGTTATTGTCAAACTGGATATGTATTTTAAAATATATTCTGACTACAAGTCCTTTGATGGACAGAAGAATTACAATTATTTTCTTTCATCTTGTGGCTTTGACATTTCTAGTTTTTGGTATTGCCTTTTGAAAAGCAGACAATTTAATTTTTATGATGTCCAAGTTAGCTTATTAGTAGTAGTAGTAACAAAAGTCCATAGCATATTTAGATTTCTTAGCTTTTGCTTAATATCTTTTTTTTTTTAACTCCAGGTTTCCATACAGGATACCATACTAGATGTATTTTTTTCATGTCTCTTTAGGCTTCTCCTAGCTGTATCAATTTTCCTGACTTTGACTGTTTTGATTAATACTTGTCAAGTATGTTGTAACATGTCCAACTATTAGAATTTGTTTGATGTTTCTCTCATGAGAAGACTGGAGTTATGAGTACTAGGAGGAGGATCACAGAGGCAAAGTACCATTTTTACCACATCATGTCAAGTGTACATACAATCAACATGATTTATGACTGCTGTTGTTGGCCTTGATTACATGTCTGAGCTAGCATTTCTCGGGTTTCTTCACTGTTACCTTTCCGCCCCTTTCTGTAGCATGCAAAGGAAGAAAGAAAATCAAAATATGCAGCTTAACATCTATGGAGTGTTATTTGAAATTTTTCTATATGAGAGATTTGTCTCTTTTTTAATCTCTTAATTTATTTAATAATTTATTTGTATTAATAATTACACAAGACTATTTATTTTATACTTTGGTTCAATCCAATAATAGTTTACTTATTTTGTTTCCCAAATTGTTGTAGATTTGGCTATTGGGAGCTCCTCTTTGCTCCTGTGATTCTTTGGCGTACCCCATCAATGTGTGTGGGTGCCTTTGTGTGTGTGTTTATGTTGATACTTCTTGACTTTCCGTCTCTGAAATTCAGATGTTTCAGGCTCTTGTGTATTTCTTGCCCTAGTCCTACAATCAGCCTTTTCTCCAGAAACCTCTTATTGTTTTAATTTAATAATTGTATTTAGAAACCAAGATGTAGATGGTAGACATGCTTATTGCCACTTGAGAATCATTATTTTAACCATCTCTCAGCTGACAAAGTAAAAAATATAAGTATATATTAGCCCATGTTTGTAAACATGTCTACAAATATTTATTTATGTAACTGTCAGGATCTACATTAAGCTAAACATGAGTTTACACAATTTTCCACAATTCTAGTTTATTGCCACATGAATTATATCTGCTTTCTCCCCTTGTAACTGCAAATTCTCACACTACCGGTGAGCCACTGTGCTTCCCCTGAGAAACAATTCTATCAACTAGAGTACAGTGTCTATATTCGACTGCTTTTGCCTTTAGTTTGTACAGACTCCATTCATTTTGAAAGATACTTACATCAGCATTTTTCCCTTTATTCCCTACAGTGTGATTGTTTCATACATTTGTAATACACATTAAATTCTCCTATCACATCCTGCATTCCTTCCTGGGATCCCCCAGCACCAAATTATTTTTTAAATTTGCATATATTAGGGCACACTCTTTAGGTTGTTCCATTCTATGAGTTTTAACAAATATACAATGTCTCATATCCACTATTATAATATTATATAAAATAATTCTGCTGTGAAAACAGTCCTTTGCACTTCACCTGTTTAATTCTGTCCCATCTCCCTGAATCTCTAGAAATCATTGGTTCTGTTCTCTCTCTAGTGCTTTGCATTTCTAGAATGTATTGTAATAAAAGTCATATAGTATGTAGATATTTTAGGCTGCCTTGTTTCAACTATCTATATGCATTTAGAGTTCTTCTATGTCTTTTTATGTCTGGCAGCTCATTTAGTAACTGCATAATAGTCCATTGTAGATATATACCCGTTACTAATAATTTACCCATTCAGCTGTCAAAGGCCATCTTGGTTATTTCCAAATGATGATTATGAATACATTTAAAT
>NW_012103765.1:860927-862970 GCF_000951045.1 Mandrillus leucophaeus
GAGGGCTTGCCTTCAGGGATGGATTAACTCATTCATGGATTAATGATCTATAAGGTAATGGGTTATTGAGTTATTATGGAAGTTGACATGGTGGCTTTATAAGAAGAAAGAGAGGACCCTGAGCTAACACGCTCAGTCCCCATGACATATGCTACTTCTGGACCCTCCCCCCCAAGCAAGAAGGGCCTCACCGGATGTGGCACCTCAGCCTTGGACTTCTCAGCCTCGGTAACTGTAAGAAATAAATTTATTTTCTTTATAAACTATCCACTTTTAGGTATTCTACTATAAGCAACCAAGAAACAAAGAAAAATCTTTGTATATCTTTACTGAAAAAAAATATATAGCCAGATTTGCCATTAAACTTTATCAATATGTATATATTATGACTGAATTGCCATGCTAGCTTAGTTATTAAAATTTTGCATAAAGTCTTAATGTCTACTTTTTAAAACATTTTAATTTTTTTAAGTTTTATAGTCATTTGCCTATACAATTATAGATATTGCTCTTTACCCTTAAATATAAAGTAGACACTGAAAATTAGAATGGAAATATCATTGATTTTAATTTGGTTTTAAAAACATGCACTGTTTTTAAACTTTATCTAACAGGATCCCAAAAACTCTTTAATCATGATTAATCCAAGTACAGGTTTCTTTTGATAGCTTTTCACAAAAAAAAAAATTGTTGCCATTTTTATTTTATTGTCTGACAAGCTAAGAAAAGATATAGTAGAGTTATTCCACTGATAAATTCTCAGTGGTAAGTAAATTCTTAAGGTGACAATTAACCTTTGTCACTTCTAATCATACTTTTTTCCATCCTCAAACAACCCAACCATAAAATATGATGCACCTCAACATAAGTTCATTAACTAAAACAAATTACCAAGCGACTTTAGAAATTGAAGAATGAAGTGTTAGGAACGGTAACAGTCCCACCCTTCTCCCTCCTTTACTCTGCTATAATTTGCCTGATACTTTCTTTATAAAAGCATACATTTATTTAAATTTAAAATTCCATTAAGTTTCTTTGATGTTTTAAAATAAAAACAAGTAAGTGTCAATGAGTAAAAGGTCACCATCAATTTTTTTATCCCTATGATATTCATAAATGTTCAAAATATTTTGCATAACCTTATATCACCTAGTGTTTTTATCATTATTTGTTATCTTGCACATTTCTATTACGTTACTTCTTTGCTGATTTTATTACCAGTATTTTTATTTTATTCTTGTTTTGTTCTATTGTATAGATGAACATTCTTTTGTTTCCGGTTTCCTATTTCCAAGTGATAAACTCATTCTCACCAGATTCCTTATTGATATTTTTCTGATAGAATATATTTATTTCCAGTTCCACAATATGAGACTATGTTTAAGTGCTTTTCTTTTCTTTCTTTTTCTTTCTTTCTTTCTTTCATTCATTCTTTTTTTCTTTCTCTTTTTTTTCTTTCTCTTTCATTCTTTCTTTCTCTTTCATTCTTTCTTTCTCTCTCTCTCTCTCTCCTTCTTTCTCTCTCTCTTTCTTTCTTTCTTTCCTTCTTTCTTTCTCTCTTTCTTTCTTCATTCTTTTTTGTTTTTTTTTTTTGAGACAGATCTTGCTTTGGTACCCAGGCTGGTCTTCAACTCTTAGGCTCAAGTGATCCTCCCACCTCAGCCTTCACAGTAACTGGTATACAGGCACACACCACCACACCTGGCTTTTTGAGTACACTGGATCTGTTTATATTAATTAGCTTCATATATGTATTTCTATATCATGGCCTGATGAACATAATAATAATGTTACAAGGTATGCTAAAAATAAAGCTAGCACTATGGGTTACAGAATTCACATTCGGTTATTTCTTTTTCTCTTTCTTTTTGACCTGATAACAGAAAAGAATATCTTCTCATATAGACAAAATCCCCTTTTGTTCAGGCAAGAATAAGAAGATATTATTTTAAAAAATAACTGTTCAATTTCTTTTTCCTTTTCAAGAGATAGATAATATGCTTTAGTAGTGATCCATCATTTTAGAATTACCTCTCTAGGAAA
>NW_012103765.1:865410-868326 GCF_000951045.1 Mandrillus leucophaeus
TTATATGATTCATTTGAGTTTGCTTTTGTGAAAAGTGTGAGATTTGTGTCTAATTTCATTTTTCTTCTGCATATGTGTTTCCAACTATTCCAACTTCATTTTCTTAAAGTAACAACTTCTTTACTAGTGTTTGTATATTGAGTCAAAAATCAATTAACTTTATTTTTGCAGGTCTATTCCCAGGCTTTCTATTTATTTCTGTTAATCTCAGTATATATTCTTTTGCCAATGTTATGCTGTCTTAATTACAGTGTCTTTTTAAATTTTGAAGTTGGTAGTGTCAGTCTTCCAACTTTGATCTTGATTGTGTTGGTATTTCAGAGATTTGTGTATCTTTAAATAAATTTTAGAATCATTTTATTTACATTCACATAATCAATTTCTGGGATATTGTTTAGTATTACCTTGAATCTATAGATCAATTTGGAAACAAGAAATTGGCATCTGACTACTATTGAGTCTTCTAATTCATGAACATGGAATATGTTTCTATTTGTTTAGATTTTCATTGATCTTATTCAATCAGTTTTACAGTTTTCTAAATACAGATCCTGTAATAGTTTTATACATATTTTATTTTCTTGTTTCAATTGTAATTGATATTGCATTTTAATTTTTCGTATAAGAAAGTATTTGACTGTCATTTGATAACCTTGAATTGCATGATCTTGCTGTAATCATTTATTAGTTTCTAGAGAATTTGTCAATTATTTTGGATCATTTGTATAGAAAATCATAGCATCAGTGAACAAGAATGGTTTTATTTCTTCATTTTCTACCTACCTATCCATTATTTGTTTTTATTTTCTTATTTTATTACTAGGACTTCCAATATAATATTGAATAAGAGTGGTGAGAATGGACTTGGCCTTATTCCTAATTGTAGTGGCAAATTATCTGATTTTCATCATTAATTATAATGTTGGCTTTTTTTTTTTTATTAAAGATACTCTTTATCAAGTGTAAGAAGTTTCTCTATAGTTCTAGATTACTGAGAGTTTTAATCATGAATGGGTGCTGAATTTTTGTCAAATATTTTCTCTGAATCTACTGATAGGCTTGTATTACCTTTCTTCTTTAGTTCTTAATATAGTGAATGTCATTAATTGATTTTTGAATGTTCAATGAGCCTCCCATACCTGAAGAAATTACACTTGGTCATGGTATATAATTTTTTTATACATTGCTGAATTTCATTTGCTATTATTTAGCTGAGGATTTTAAAATCTATATTCAGGAAAGATATTGGTCTGTAGATTTCCTTTCTTATAATGTCTTTATCTAGTTTTGTTATTCATCTAATTCGGATATGCTGGTCTCATTGAATGAGTTACAAAATGTTTCCTCTGTTTCTGTTTTCTGGAAGAAATTACAAAGTTTGGTATCCTTTCTTAAGTGTTTGGAAGAATTATTAGTCAAATTATCTGAGCTTCAGTGTTTCTCTTTTGAAGATTATCAATTATTGACTTAATTTTTAATAGCTATAATAATATTCCTACATCTATAGGGATTTTTAGTCTTGACTTTGGTTTTGATGTGGTTTGTATCTTTCAAGAAATTAGTTCATTCATCTAAGTCATAATTGTGGGCATAGAGCTGTTCATTCTATTTCTTCACTGTCATTTGATAATCTGGGATCAGTAGTGTTGACCTCTCTTTCCTTTTTTGGTAAGTTTTATGGTTAGCTTGTTTAGAGATTTGATAATTTAATTTTTTCAATCAAACTTTTGTTTTCTTGATTTTCTCTATTGTTTCTGTTTTTAATTTCATTTTTTATGCTTTATTTTTATTATTTATTTTCTATTGATGCTTTGGGTTTAAATTACTCCTCTTTCTCTAATTTCATAAAGTGGAAGCTTAGATTATTGATTTTAGATCTTTCTTCTATCTAATATATGCATTTACTGCTTTTAAATTCCCTGTAAGCATTGCTTTGGCTGCTTCCCCAAAATATTGAGAATTTATGTTACCATTTTCATTTAGTGAAAATATCTTCTTTAATTTTACCTTTGACTTCTTCTTTGGTCCTTGTGTAATTTAACAGTATGATATTAGTCTCCAGATATTTAGAGATTTTCCAGCTATTTTTCTGTTATTGACTTATAGTTGAACTCCATTGTGGTCTGACAACATATTTGATTTATTTATAGAATTTTTAACATTCTTAAGATTGTTTTTGATTGACCAGAATGTGGTCTATCTTGCTAAATGTACCATGTGCGTTTCAAAAGAATGCGTTTCAGCTGCTAATGGATAGAGCATTCTATAAACGTCAATTACATCAAATTCATTGATAATGATGTCAATTCAGCTACATCTTTACTGATTTTTATTTTTTATGTATCAACTACTAAAAGTGGAATGTTGAATTCTACAACTGTTATAATGAATTCATTTATTTCTTCTTACAAAGTAGTAGGCTTATTTATTTTATTCTTAGTTTTATTTTGAGAGGGAGTCTCACTCTGTTGCCCAGGCTGGAGTATAGTGGCACAGTCCTGGCTTGCTCCAACCTCTGCCTCCTGGGTTCCAGCAATCCTCCTGCCTCAACCTCCCAAGTAGCTAGGACTATAAGCGTGCCCCACCATAGCCAGCTAATTTTTGTATTTTTTGTAGAGATAGGTTTTCCCATGTTGGCCAGGCTCATCTTGAACTCCTGACTTCAGGTGATCTGCCCACCTTATCCTCCCAAAATGCTGGGATTACAAGTATGAACCACCATACCTGGCAGATAGGTTTATAGTATTGTCTTGTAATACTCTGATACACTTTGAGTTCATTTTTGTGTTTGTGTTGGAACACTGGCTAATAGTTACTTTTGTCAATGCTGATATCCAACTTTTCTAGCATCAAATTTTTTCAAAAAGCAGTACTTTGCCTATTTAATTATGCTACTGTTTGAATATTTGTTCCCTC
>NW_012103765.1:870106-872516 GCF_000951045.1 Mandrillus leucophaeus
ATAAACTCATTCTCACCAGATTCCTTATTGATATTTTTCTGATAGAATATATTTATTTCCAGTTCCACAATATGAGACTATGTTTAAGTGCTTTTCTTTTCTTTCTCTTTCTTTCTTTCTTTCTTTCTTTCTTTCTTTCTTTCTTTCTTTCTTTCTTTCTTTCTTTCTTTCTTTCATTCTTTTTTTCTTTCTCTTTCTTTCTTTCTCTTTCATTCTTTCTTTCTCTCTCTCTCTCTCTCTCTTTCTTTCTCTCTCTCTTTCTTTCTTTCCTTCTTTCTTTCTCTCTTTCTTTCTTCATTCTTTTTTGTTTTTTTTTTTTTGAGACAGATCTTGCTTTGGTACCCAGGCTGGTCTTCAACTCTTAGGCTCAAGTGATTCTCCCAACTCAGCCTTCACAGTAACTGGTATACAGGCACACACTACCACACCTGGCTTTTTGAGTACACTGGATCTGTTTATATTAATTAGCTTCATATATGTATTTCTATATTATGGCCTGATGAACATAATAATAATGTTACAAGGTATGCTAAAAATAAAGCTAGCACTATGTGTTACAGAATTCACATTCGGTTATTTCTTTTTTTCTTTCTTTTTGACCTGATAACAGAAAAGAGTATCTTCTCATATAGACAAAATCCCCTTTTGTTCAGGCATGAATAAGAAGATATTATTTTAAAAAATAACTGTTCAATTTCTTTTTCCTTTTCAAGAGATAGATAATATGCTTTAGTAGTGATCCATCATTTTAGAATTACCTCTCTAGGAAAAGCAATTAATGTTCAAATCATGTGTTAATCTTGAACAATTGTTAGTTTCTGTCAAAAGAGCTCTACTGAGAAAAATTCAAAAAAGAATAGTTAGTCCCAATGAATCAGGTTCCCTATTTTTCTTAGATCACTTTCTGTACTAAGTACAGACAGCTACCGCTATGAAAACAAACAAACAAACAAAAATGGTATATCTAAATCACGTTCTCTGTCAACCGCTACTTCTTTGTTCTGGGTTTTACTGCCTTCTCTTGTTTTCCCTGGTTTCTTGGTTGGATGTCCAATGCGAAAAGCTTACATTAAATGTCAAATGAATAATTTTTTCAAATTTAAAGGTAGAGAAACTGAGCTTCAGAGAAGGGACATGGATTATATTGTATTGTATTGTTCAGAGGCTACCAGGCTTGAATTAGACCTATCTTGGTTCAATTTGGTTACACATTATCAATGCAACAAAAAGCAAGTTTCTTAAAAATCTCTGAACATCAGTTTTCTTCATCTTTAAGATGAAGTTAATAAAATTTATTTCGTTGTATTTCTGAAGGAAAACTGGAAGATAATCCACATGGGTAATTATGATGATGCCAGGCAGGATGTAAAAATGAATAATATTTGCAGTTACAGGTGTGAGTATAATTTTAATGACTGATTTGTCTGTGTTTTTTCTCTTCCATTCTTGGTCTTCAGTTAGCATGAAGAATAACTGTTATTGGAATGTGGGTCTCATTACAAAGACAGCTTGCTGAATAGTATCTGATGGAAAAAGGCTTAACTTCTTGACCACAATGTACAAATACCTTCTTATAGAATGAGAATATTCAACTATGACAATTCACATTGTTTTCTTACCTTGAGGTAAATAGACACCTGTATGAAAATTTGAAGTACTTACCTCATCTTGTTCTAAAAAAGGCAAGGAGGAAAAGAAAAAGAAAATAAAAAAGTAGTCCTAGCTAATGCAGTAAGACAAGAAAATAAAATAAAAGGTATATAGAGTCAAAAGGAAGAAATAAAACCATCTTTACAGATAACATGATCACTTATGTAGAAAAGCACAAAGAACTGACAAAAAAAAAAATTTTAAACCTTCTCGAACCAATAAGTGATTATAGCTAGGTTTCACCATACAAAATTAATACACAAAAGTCATTAATTTTCATAAACTAGCAACGAACAAGTAGAATTTGAAATTTAATACAAAATACTATTTTTGTTAGTGCTCCCCGAAAAGAGAAATACTTTGGTATAAATATAATAAAATATGTATAAGATCTATATGAGGAAAACTACAAACTTCTGATGAAATATGTCAAAGAAGGACTTAATATGTAGAGATATTTCATGTTCACGGGTAGGGAGACTCAATATTGTCAAGATGTCAGTTCTTCACAATTTGACATATAGATTCAATGCTTCAATGCAATCTCAATAGAAATGCTATCAAGTTGACCAGGCGTGGTGGCTTACGCCTGTAATCCCGGCACTTTGGGAGACCAGGGTGGGAGGATCACGAGGTCAAGAGATCGAGATCATCGTGCCAAACATGGTGAAACTCCATCTCTACTAAAAATACAAAAATTAGCTGAGTGTGGTGGTGCACACCTGTAGTCCCAGCTACTCGGGAGGCTGAGGCAGGAGAA
>NW_012103765.1:875172-875779 GCF_000951045.1 Mandrillus leucophaeus
AATGGTGTTTCATTTTCAAAGTTAGAGCTCTTTTGGATTTGCAATGTGACCAGAGCAGTGCCTAATATGTATATATGTGCATATATATATATATATATAGTGTGTGTATATATATAGTATGTGTATATATATTGTGTATATACGTGTGTGTGTGTATACATATGTACACACACACACACTATGGTGCTTGACTTTGTGGACAAAAGAAGAATGTACATTCAGTTACTATTTTTCACATGATGTTGAATATCCAGATGGTTCTTGCTGCTACATAAATTGGTAAGTTGATTTACTACCTGATAAAAGCAGCATAATGTAAAAATAAAAAGCATAGGTTCTATATGCTGACTACTTGGATTCAACTGCAGATTTTATCACTTTCTAGTTGTGTGGTCATGCACAAGTCACTTAACCTTTCTGTGCCTCAGGTTCTTTTTACATAAAGGGGTAATAATATTGTTTATCTCGTAGTATTGTTATAAAGATTAAAATAGATAATATTTCTTAAGCACTTAGATTAGTTTGTGGCTCATATGACATATACATCATACAATCCACCAATTTAAAGTGTACAATTTGTTGTCTTTGAATACACTCACAGGGTTGT
>NW_012103765.1:880634-885108 GCF_000951045.1 Mandrillus leucophaeus
GACCCACATAAATCTAGTCAACTGATCTTTGATGAAAGAGCTAAGACAATACAATGTAGCAAAGACAGCCTTTTTCAACAAATGCTGCTAGAACAGCATCCATATACCAGAAATACATATGCACATCCATAGGCAAAACAATGAATCGTGACACAGATCTCACATCCTTTGCAAAAATTAACTTAAAATGCAGATACACTTGAGTGTTAAATGCAAAACTATACAACTAGAAGATGAAACAGAAGAAAACTAGATGACTTTGGATAGATCAGTGATTTGATAGATATAACATCAAGGGCATGATCCATGAAAGTAATGATTAGTAAGCTGAACTTTAGTACTAAGAGAATAACAGGACAAGTAACAGACTTGGAGAAATATTTGTAAAAGACACATTTGATAAACAACTGTTATTCAAAATGTACAAAGAACATTTAAAACAACAATAAGAAAACAAACAACCCAGTTAAAAAATAGGCCAAAGACTTTAACAGACATATCAGCAAAGAAGATATACAGGTGGCAAATAAGCATATGAAAAGATGCTTCACATCATATGTCATCGGGGAAATGCAAATTAAAACAATGAGATAATATTACATGCCTCTTTGAATGGTCAAATCCAGGACACTGACAACAACAAATTCTGGTGAGGATGTAAAGCAATAAGAACTCCTGTCATTGCTGGTGTGAATGCAGATTGAAACATACATCACTTTATCATATGATCCAGCAATCGTGATTCTTGGTATTTACTCAAGGGAGCTGAAAATGTATATTCACACAAAAGCCTACGCATAGATGTTTATAGAAGCTTTATTCAAAATTACCAACACTTAGAAGCAACCAAGAAGTCTTTATATAGGTGAACGAATAAATAAACTGTGGTCCAACCAGACAGTAGACTATTATTTAGCACTAAAAGGAACTGGCTGTCAAGCCATTAAAAGACATGGAAGAAACTTAAATGTATATTAGTAAGCGAAAGAAATCAATCGGAAAAGGCTACATATTATATAGTACGAATCCAAATACATGACATTCAAGAAGAGGCAAACCATGGAGACAGAAAATATATCAGTGGTTGCCAGGAGTTGAGTGGTGGGAAGGATGAATATGTGGAGCACTGAGGATTTGTAGGACACTGAAATTAGTTTGTATACTACTGTAGCAGGTGGATATACATCATTACACATTTGTCTAAACCTATAAAATGTACAACACCACAGGTGATCCCTAATGTAAACTAATCAACTTTGGGGGATAATGATGTGTCATCGATTGTAATAAATGTACCACTCTGATGGAGGATGTTGAAATAGAGGCTATGCATTTGTGGGGGCAAGGAGTATACAAAATATCTCTTTACCTTCCTCTCAGTTTTGATGTGAATTTAAAAGTTCTCCAAAAATATAGTCTTTAAAAAAAGTAAAATTATTTATTGTGACTGTCACTAACTTTCCAATTTATTTTTCATATTTTAGTAGAATTTTCCCCCTTTGTCCAGAAAGGAAAATGTATGTGGCTGAGAAGTACTTTATCAAGCTGTTGAGTAACTAACCTTTAAGAAGTGAACCAAAGAGAAAAGTTGC
This sequence comes from Mandrillus leucophaeus, assembly GCF_000951045.1. Taxonomy (NCBI): domain Eukaryota; kingdom Metazoa; phylum Chordata; class Mammalia; order Primates; family Cercopithecidae; genus Mandrillus; species Mandrillus leucophaeus. The sequence goes on from NW_012103765.1 coordinate 882,227, forward strand.
CTATTTCATTTTATCTGTTGGGTTAAAAAACAGCAAAAGTATAAAACACAATATTAGTGATTTTTCACTCTTTTTAATATATAGCTAGGATTGGTATTCTTAGTTATGTTATGCCTAGGTTGGAAAATTGCCAAAGTATAGCTGATGTCCCAAGGCCAATGCACGGAAGATGATAACAAGATAGTGACACTTTTTTAGCCATCCAGTCAAAATCAATAGTGTTTTAGTGGAACTTCCATGAGAAAACAACTTGTCATGCCAGCAGCTAAGCAATATGTTTCAACAGAGAGAAACCACTGCTTAGAAGCGGCAGCCCAAGGAGACGACAATTGTAGGCATGATTGCTTTTTGCTAGTGGTTTCAGGTCATTGATGCACAGTGTAATCTCTAATTTAAAAAGTAACACACAATGGTGTTTCATTTTCAAAGTTAGAGCTCTTTTGGATTTGCAATGTGACCAGAGCAGTGCCTAATATGTATATATGTGCATATATATATATATATATAGTGTGTGTATATATATAGTATGTGTATATATATTGTGTATATACGTGTGTGTGTGTATACATATGTACACACACACACACTATGGTGCTTGACTTTGTGGACAAAAGAAGAATGTACATTCAGTTACTATTTTTCACATGATGTTGAATATCCAGATGGTTCTTGCTGCTACATAAATTGGTAAGTTGATTTACTACCTGATAAAAGCAGCATAATGTAAAAATAAAAAGCATAGGTTCTATATGCTGACTACTTGGATTCAACTGCAGATTTTATCACTTTCTAGTTGTGTGGTCATGCACAAGTCACTTAACCTTTCTGTGCCTCAGGTTCTTTTTACATAAAGGGGTAATAATATTGTTTATCTCGTAGTATTGTTATAAAGATTAAAATAGATAATATTTCTTAAGCACTTAGATTAGTTTGTGGCTCATATGACATATACATCATACAATCCACCAATTTAAAGTGTACAATTTGTTGTCTTTGAATACACTCACAGGGTTGTGCATCTCTCACCACTATCAATGTTGAAATTTTTAATTATCTAAAAAAAGAAACCTTGTACCTCTTAGTCATAACCCACAAGCCCCCTTTCCTGGCCTTAGACAGCCACTAAGCTACTTCCTATCTCTATAGAATTGCTTACTCTGGACATTTCACTTATATGGAATCATACAATATGTAGTCTTTTGTGACTCGCTTCTTTTAGAGGTTTCCACCAAATCGCACTCCCCTCAACACTTAAAAAAAGAAAAAAAACTTTCCAGATTATTGATTTTAAAAATCACTTCTCAGCTAAGAAATGCATGTTTTTAACATACATGGTATTACATATACATATCACATTCTATTTAAAACGTGTTTTATTACATTGTTATGTTTAGTATATGCCAAAACAGAAGTTGTCTTTAGATAATATATGAGACTTTTTAAAAATCATCTTTCACAAATAATGCTTGCAAAAAGCCGTGGGATTTTTGTTTATAATGGAGTCATTGGCCGGCCCTCAATGAAATCATTTAAATTGTCATATTCAGAGGCAAGTAAGTGGCAGGATGTGATACCTCACCATCCTCTCCTCACTATTCTGAATGCCATTAGCGTTGACCCATGTAACCTTTCACTGCACAATGACTATGTGGCCACAGTATGTGATAGCATGCTCCCATATTTTGTTCTGAGATAAAGACAAGGAGAAAAATGCATTGATTCTATATACTACCTTATATGTGTCTTCAATGTAGAAGCTGGTTATTTATATAACTGATATCCATATAACGCCTATTAGAGAACTTTACATGAAATCAACCCCTATTTGGGCATTATTACTTTGTGGAGTATGTGAAGAAAATAATCATCAATGTTTACAAAGTTGACTGACCCATATGGGTCATTTACTAGGGCAACCATAACAAAGTACCACAGACTCGCTGGTTTAAACAGAAGAAACATATTTTCTCACAATTCTGGAGGCTGGATGATATAGTTTGCCTCCCATAAGCCCCATGTGTTGTGGGAGGCACCTGGTTGGAGGTAACTGAATCACAGGGGCAGTTTCCCCTATGCTTTCCCTGTGATAATGAATGAGTTCTCATGAGATCTGGTGGTTTTATGTGTCTGGCATTTCCCCTGCTGGCACTCATTCCCTCTTCTGCTGCCCTGTGAAGAGGTACCTTCTGCCATGCTTGTAAGTTTCCTGAGGCCTTCCCAGCCACATGGAACTGTGAGTCAATTAAACCTCTTTTCTTTATAAATTACCTAGTCTCAGGTATTTCCTTATAGCAACGTGAGAATGGACCAATACACTGCAAGTCTGAGATGAAAGTGTTTGCAAAGTTAGTTTCTTCCTAGGACCATAAGAGAAGGCTCTATTCCAGGCTTCCCTCCTTGACTCATAGATGGATGACTTCTGCCTTTGTCTTTACACAGTCTCAGTTCTGTACATGTTTGTGTCCAAGTTTCCCCTTCATCACAAATACAATCATGTTCTAAAGTACGTGATTGTGGTTTATGTTATGTTATGACCACAACATATAAATTTTAAGGGAACAAAATTTAGCCCATGATATTATCTTATTCTGCCTATACTGGATACAATAAAGATTTTGCTAACTGTAAAGTAAACTGTAGTCAATCTGAAATAAATGCATGACTCTGCTGTCATTTTCTGGCAATATGACCACAAGAAGGTTAAAAAATACCTTCCCATATCTTTATTCTCAAGAAGGCAAGGAACCAGTATTAATATTGATACAATATTAATTGTATAACTATATATTGCCTTCATCTTTTCATATTTTAGAGCTCCTCTCTATACATTTGTTTCTCTTCATAAAACCCTATGCCTACGTAGGGCAGTACTTATTATTTTC
>NW_012103765.1:885918-887009 GCF_000951045.1 Mandrillus leucophaeus
TGGGACTGTGAATGTGGTAGTAGAATAATGGTCTCTCAAGTTTTTCTTCACCCAAATCCCTGGAACATGATGCTACATGGCAAAAAAAAAAAAAAAAAAAAGAATTACGATTTCATATAACATAAAAATTTATATTAGTTGACACAGAGATAACTTATTCAGGGTTATCCAGTGTGCCAAATATAACCACAAGACTCTTTAAAAGTGTAAGATGGAGGCAAAAGAGAAACCAGATTGATGTGATTTGGGAAGGATACAATCCACTGTTGTTGGCTTTGAAGACAGAGGAAGAGAGCTATGAGTAAAAGAAAGCTGTCACCTTGATGGTGGACGTTGAGTCTCTAGAACTGTGAGAAAACAAATTTCTGTTGCTTAAGCACTCAGTTAGTGATATTTTGTTATGGCAACCTGAGTAGACTCAGACAGATTTCGGCACCAGAAGTGGGATCCTGCTGTAACAAACACCTAAAAATGTGAAGGTAGATTTGGAACTGGGTGATGGGAAGGCCGGGAGAATTTTCATGTGCTCACTAAAAACTGAAACAAAACCAACAAACAACGACAAAAGTAGTTTGGTTTCTCCTGATGGCTTATAGTAAAGTGCAAGAATAGAGAGAAGAATTGAAGAAGAAATTATTAAGCAAAAAGAATTCAAATTTTGAAGATTTGGAAATTTCTCCATGGACTAGCCATATTTTAAAAATATTAGGAAAAAAAAGCTTGTTATGAAGAAAACACTAAGGGTGTGACTGAATAACCATTTAATAAAGAGCTCAGGGGTGCAACCCTCTGACTGGATCAGCCATCTCAACTGAATCCATGAACAGAGATGGGATTATACAGGCAGAGACACTGCCAGTTTGAACTGAAGAGAACAGTAAAAGTGGGAAGGAATGAAGGAAGGCTGTTAGGTTTTGTGGATTCTGCAAGATGATATTACAGAACCATTCAACATGCACTATTTATCAATAAAAATAAAGGGCGCGGTGGCTCATGCCTGTAATCCCAGCACTTTGGGAGGCCAAGGCGGGCAGATCACGAGGTCAGGAGATCGAGACCATCCTGGCTAACACAGTGAAACCCCGTCTGTA
>NW_012103765.1:887059-887439 GCF_000951045.1 Mandrillus leucophaeus
TTTTTTTTGAGACTGAGTCTTGCTCTGTCACTACTCTGGAGTGCAGTGGTGTGATCTCGGCTCACTGCAATCTCTGCCTCCCTGGTTCAAGCGATTCCCCTGCCTCAGCCTACCGAGTAGCTGGGACTACAGGCACCCACTACCACACCCAGCTCATTTTTTGTATTTTAGTAGAGACAGTTTTTCAACATGTTGGCCAGGATGGTCTCAATCTCCTGACTTTGTGATCTGCCCACCTCGGCCTCCCAAAGTGCTGGGATTACAGGCATGAGCCACAGCACCCAGCCTCCCAGACATTCTTTGTCATCCTTGAAGTTAAAGTCAAAACGTCACATTGTAAGTTTGTACCTATTAAGGACAATTGTTTATTGACAACTTTA
>NW_012103765.1:887489-890634 GCF_000951045.1 Mandrillus leucophaeus
GCCAAGGCGGGCAGATCACGAGGTCAGGAGATCGAGACCATCCTGGCTAACACAGTGAAACCCCGTCTGTACTAAAAAAAAATACAAAACATTAGCTGGGCGTGTTGGTGGGCGCCTGTAGTCCCAGCTACTCGGGAGGCTGAGGCAGGAGAATGGCAGGAACTCCGGAGGTGGACATTGAAGTGAACCGAGATCGCGCCACTGCACTCCAGCCTGGGTGACAAAGCGAGACTCCATCTCAAAAAGAAAAAGAAAAAGAAAAAGAAAGTTGCCAAAAAGGATTCTCACAGGTGCAGAGTATACCAACCCAGGAGACAAGGCTGTCTTCACCTCTATTTCAAAGGGCAGGATGTAAGCAGCCAGCAGAGATCTATGTGAACAGGATCCTTGCAGAGTCAAGGGGGCAGTGCCTGCTGAGCTGAAGCGAGGACAATCCCATAGAGTCATGAGGGTGACTCCAGAGGGTCTGGAATGTGAGCTATTGAACCAAAGAGGATATTTGCAAGCCTTAAGATTTAATGGAATTGGCGCTACTAGGTTTTACACTTGTTTGAGAACTGTTACTTCTTCCTTCTTAACTAAGTATCCAATTTCATCACTTTGAACTTCTACTTCCCTCAACACACTAGAACACAATTCAGCAAAGTTCTTTACCACTTTGTAACATGGGTAGAGTTTTCTATAATTTCCAATAATTTGTTCCTCCTTTTGGAATGAAATATCATCAGAATTACCATTAATGTCCATTTTCCTACTAACAGTGTCTTTGAGGCAAAGTAGCCTTTTTCTAACATGCACCTCAAAACTTTATCAACTTCTACTCATCCCCAAGTTCCAAAGCAATGTTCATATTTTTAAGAATTTGTTACAGCAGCACCCTACTTCATGGAACCAAAATCTGCATTAGCCAGCTAGGACTGTCTTTACAAAATACTACAGACTGGGTGACTTCAACAGCGTACATTTATTTTCTTACAGTTCTGGATGCTGGAATTCTGAAGTCAAAGTGTTGGCAGGTTTGGTTTCTCCTGAAGTTTTTATTTTTGGCTTGCAAATAACCACCTTCTCTCTATGTCCTCACACAGCATTTTCTCTGTAAACATGCAGCACTGGTGTATCTTCCTCTCCCTACAAAGACGTTAGTAATATTACATGATAGTTCCACTCTTATTATCTCATTTAACCTTGATTATCTATTAAAAGGCCCTATCTCCAAATACAGCCACATGCAAGATTAGGGCTTCATCATACACATTTGGGGTGACACAATTCAGTCTACAACACCATAGTCAGCTTTGAAACACCAAGGATCTTGAAATAGACAAGTATAAGTAATAGCTGAATATGTTTTTTGCTGTGCTCCCAGACATTCCTTTTTTTTTTTTTTTTTTTGAGACCGAGTCTTGCTCTGTCACTACTCTGGAGTGCAGTGGTGTGATCTCGGCTCACTGCAATCTCTGCCTCCCTGGTTCAAGAGATTCCCCTGCCTCAGCCTACCGAGTAGCTGGGACTACAGGCACCCACTACCACATCCAGCTCATTTTTTGTATTTTAGTAGAGACAGTTTTTCAACATGTTGGCCAGGATGGTCTCGATCTCCTGACTTTGTGATCTGCCCACCTCGGCCTCCCAAAGTGCTGGGATTACAGGCATGAGCCACAGCACCCAGCCTCCCAGACATTCTTTGTCATCCTTGAAGTTAAAGTCAAAACGTCACATTGTAAGTTTGTACCTATTAAGGACAATTGTTTATTGACAACTTTAGTTCAAGTTGAGCTGTCATCCGTTTGTACTTTTAGCTTCATACCCACCTGATTATATGGCACCTATGAAACGAATACATTTTTGTCATCCTACTAATTCTGAAACAATTCGGTGAAAGCAAACGTCCTTATTAACCCCCATTATTTCATGTGCTTAAGTAAGGTTGTTACTATATATCTTAAGTATATTTAAAGGTATCTACATCTAAATTTTTTCACTCTTTCTTAAGGCTTCACGTTTGTTCTAAAAACTGCCAATTCTTTTTGAGACCTCGATGCGCTAATTCTATCCTTCATCTTCAACATCACTTTATCACCTGACATTTTCATCCCAGCATCTATGTGTTCAGGCTTTGGCATGTTGTTAGGGGTCTTTGAAAGTTGTTGGAAGGAATCGTAGTTTGGTAGGGGTATATTTTGCCAAAAATTACTCTGAAGGTGTAAACAGAGGATTGAAGAGAGAAATTAGTAGGTATAATGGAGGAGGTGAGATAAACTAGACGTAAAACAGCAGCTAGAGACAGGTGCTATAGCTCAAGTGAGAAATGATGCATCAGCAATAGGAAGTCGTTTGGGACAGGTGGGTGAACAACTACATGGAACAAAAGCATGGTAGAAGAGGGGATTATAAAAAGAGAGGTCTAGAATGAAAGGGCCAGGTGAGATGGCTCACGCCTGTAATCCCAGCACTTTGGGAGGCCAAGGTAGGCAGATCACTTGAGGTCAGGAGTTTGAGACCAGCCTGCCTAACAAGGTGAAATCCTGTCTCTACTAAAAACACAAAATTTATCCAGGTGTGGTGGCACTCACCTGCAATCTCAGTTACTCGGGAGCCTGAGGCAGGAGAATCTCTGGAACCTGGAAGGCGGAGGTTGCAGTGAACCAAGATCACACCCATGCACTCCAGCCTGGGTGACAGACTGAGACTCTGTCTCAAAAAAAAAAAAAAAAAGAAAGAAAGAAAGAAGGTCTACAATGAATTCTACATTGTCATTAAAGTAAAAGAGGTAGGCTCTTTATTATGTTATTAAAAACTGTCTAGCAACTGTCCTTCACCACTTTAAACATTTGACATATCTGGAGACTTTCTTTTTTTTCTTGAAGTTTCCAAATATGTTTTCTCCGCTACCATCAATCATCAAGTGAGAGCTGATACATTAGAAAGGTATACATTTTCCTTGCCTGTATTTGGATCTATGTAAATGATTTTTAAATTTTAAATTCTGGAGTAGTAGTAACCTTACAGGAAAAAAAAACTCTCTGAAGACCTTTTTGAGACCAAATTGAGAAAGCATTAAATTTGTATTTCTGTGTTTTTTGGGAAAGTGGCTTGATTTGAATTTTATAAAATGTTTGTCTATAATAATTCATAGGGTATCTAT
>NW_012103765.1:895884-897291 GCF_000951045.1 Mandrillus leucophaeus
GAGTCATGAGGGTGACTCCAGAGGGTCTGGAATGTGAGCTATTGAACCAAAGAGGATATTTGCAAGCCTTAAGATTTAATGGAATTGGCGCTACTAGGTTTTACACTTGTTTGAGAACTGTTACTTCTTCCTTCTTAACTAAGTATCCAATTTCATCACTTTGAACTTCTACTTCCCTCAACACACTAGAACACAATTCAGCAAAGTTCTTTACCACTTTGTAACATGGATAGAGTTTTCTATAATTTCCAATAATTTGTTCCTCCTTTTGGAATGAAATATCATCAGAATTACCATTAATGTCCATTTTCCTACTAACAGTGTCTTTGAGGCAAAGTAGCCTTTTTCTAACATGCACCTCAAAACTTTATCAACTTCTACTCATCCCCAAGTTCCAAAGCAATGTTCATATTTTTAAGAATTTGTTACAGCAGCACCCTACTTCATGGAACCAAAATCTGCATTAGCCAGCTAGGACTGTCTTTACAAAATACTACAGACTGGGTGACTTCAACAGCGTACATTTATTTTCTTACAGTTCTGGATGCTGGAATTCTGAAGTCAAAGTGTTGGCAGGTTTGGTTTCTCCTGAAGTTTTTATTTTTGGCTTGCAAATAACCACCTTCTCTCTATGTCCTCACACAGCATTTTCTCTGTAAACATGCAGCACTGGTGTATCTTCCTCTCCCTACAAAGACATTAGTAATATTACATGATAGTTCCACTCTTATTATCTCATTTAACCTTGATTATCTATTAAAAGGCCCTATCTCCAAATACAGCCACATGCAAGATTAGGGCTTCATCATACACATTTGGGGTGACACAATTCAGTCTACAACACCATAGTCAGCTTTGAAACACCAAGGATCTTGAAATAGACAAGTATAAGTAATAGCTGAATATGTTTTTTGCTGTGCTCCCAGACATTCCTTTTTTTTTTTTTTTTTTTGAGACCGAGTCTTGCTCTGTCACTACTCTGGAGTGCAGTGGTGTGATCTCGGCTCACTGCAATCTCTGCCTCCCTGGTTCAAGAGATTCCCCTGCCTCAGCCTACCGAGTAGCTGGGACTACAGGCACCCACTACCACATCCAGCTCATTTTTTGTATTTTAGTAGAGACAGTTTTTCAACATGTTGGCCAGGATGGTCTCGATCTCCTGACTTTGTGATCTGCCCACCTCGGCCTCCCAAAGTGCTGGGATTACAGGCATGAGCCACAGCACCCAACCTCCCAGACATTCTTTGTCATCCTTGAAGTTAAAGTCAAAACGTCACATTGTAAGTTTGTACCTATTAAGGACAATTGTTTATTGACAACTTTAGTTCAAGTTGAGCTGTCATCCGTTTGTACTTTTAGCTTCATACCCACCTGATTATATGGCACCTATGAAACGAATACATTTTT
>NW_012103765.1:898421-901085 GCF_000951045.1 Mandrillus leucophaeus
AAAAAAAAAAAAAAAAGAAAGAAAGAAAGAAGGTCTACAATGAATTCTACATTGTCATTAAAGTAAAAGAGGTAGGCTCTTTATTATGTTATTAAAAACTGTCTAGCAACTGTCCTTCACCACTTTAAACATTTGACATATCTGGAGACTTTCTTTTTTTTCTTGAAGTTTCCAAATATGTTTTCTCCGCTACCATCAATCATCAAGTGAGAGCTGATACATTAGAAAGGTATACATTTTCCTTGCCTGTATTTGGATCTATGTAAATGATTTTTAAATTTTAAATTCTGGAGTAGTAGTAACCTTACAGGAAAAAAAAACTCTCTGAAGACCTTTTTGAGACCAAATTGAGAAAGCATTAAATTTGTATTTCTGTGTTTTTTGGGAAAGTGGCTTGATTTGAATTTTATAAAATGTTTGTCTATAATAATTCATAGGGTATCTATAATAATTTTGATGTTGAAACACTTCATAAAGCATGATATATTTAAGCAATGACATTTTAACAATTGGATGTTGTCCAGCATGATACTATTTGATGAGGTCAGATGAAGTTAGTGTGACTGATGTAAAATCTAATTAAAAAAAACTAACTTTTATCTTCTTGTTGGAAAATAAAGTTATCTTTTACAGATAAAGGCCAAAGAGATCATTTGTCACAATTTAGAATTTTATAACGTTTTCTTTAGTTTTACTGCTATACCTGACAAGATGGGTAAATCAGTTTGTTCCAATAGCGACTTCAGTTCATTCTGCTATATTAAAACATCCTGGTTTAACAATTCTAATTACAGATACCAGGTTTAAAATGTCTATCTCAGCTGCACTATTTTTTCATGAGTGCTCTTTTTTATGAAAGTAGATCACACATAAATTTGGAAGTATAAACAGTTAAATGTTTTCCTGAAGTCATTTATCTCATGTTAAATAGTTTTATACATTTTTAAAAATCCTGATCCTATGCATTCCAAATATAAACATAGGGCTTGCTGAGTACAGTTAGCCAGTTTGCAGAATTACCACTAGAAAACTGCATTTAACATTCTTTAAGACAGAGGTCCTCACCAGTACAAGTTGGTAATTAAAAAAACAAAACAAAAAAACATGACCACATGGAAATTGGTACAACTTGAAAAATAAATGTAATTACAAGTACCTATTTTGTTCTTCTACAGTGACGATTATGTCACATCAGAAGTGTAGAATGCTGTCACAACAGGTCAAAATATAGCTCCAAAAATTTTTGTAGAATGGGGAAAATACAGACATATATCTTTAACGAACATAGCAATAGTGAAGAGAACCAAAATTGTGACATGTCTAGGGTTGCCAAGAGAGCATGCATGCTATTTTTATCTCCAAGCAAAAATTTCCCCTAAGTGTATCCTAGAGTACCACAAAAAGAGGAGGGGTGGGGGAGTTGTGAGTCATGCCAAAAGATCAGTGAGTGGAAGCTCAATGATCCTTATGAAATTACATATGCCACATCGATTACATAACAATTCTGCTCTAAGCAAGAATTCTTGGTCTGTACCACATATTTATAATTGTGCAGTCATACAGTTGCATGATATTACTGTCTGGAGTTCTGAGTTTGGAACTAGAATTTTCTTCTGCTAGTATCCCTTACTACATGATTAATGATTTTATGATTTATTTATTTTCCAAAAACAGACTTTTTACTGTATGAAGATAATTTGCTTTTATTTATTTTATCTTTTTACTCTGGGTGACAGGTCCCCTTTCCAGACTCCATAGTCCTCTAGTCCTGTCTGGTTATTGTAACTTATCCCATTGGTATTCAAAGCTAAACCGTATTCATTTTAATACTCTATTTCAAAATTAGAGTAAAGCTTTCTTGCATTTCTCCTCTCAGAAAACCTAGACATTCATGAAGTGTTCTGAGCCTATGGTGGTTTTCTCAACAATGATCTCCTAGAGAATCTATTTTATTATTATCTTTGGTTACCATTCTTAAATAATTTGACTTGTAATACCTTACCTTAATTTTTTAATATTTTATTGTTTTGAATTTTTTTGAATTTTAATCATGTACAAATTACTATCTTGCCATTGTTTTGACATATATTTTCCTGAGCTGACTAAATAAATATTCTTGGAAATTTGTGTCCACTGTGTTTTTTTATAACTCATCTAATTTTGTATTACTTTAAGTGAATTACCTTATGTGATGAGAAATTGCAAAACAAGTATTGTGTCTCTCCTTGTTCCTTCATGCTCTACTTTTAAAAGTGTATTTATAAACTTTCAAAAAAAGATTGACAGTTACAATTTAAATCTCTTAATAAAAGTCAAGTGGTAACATGAAAAGTACCATTTGCTGTATTGAATTCTGAAGATATAGAGTATAACATTTACTCAAAAGTGAAAGTTTTGTTAACATTTAAAAATACTCTAATTTCCATAAGCAGAGGCATGTTATAGAACCCACAGCAATAAGTAAAATGTGGCTTCTAAATCAATTGCCCTAAAAGCTGGTGAGTCAGGAATTGTATTATTCTTCCAGTCGTTCCAAGGCTGCATGAATCTTGAACATTTTTCAGAGAGTGCTTTATTACTTAGATTTCAGGTGTGCTTTGCTTCAATTATTTCTGTTTACCTAGCCTCCATTGTTAAGAACTCAACAGAGATTGTGCTTTCTCT
>NW_012103765.1:905420-907974 GCF_000951045.1 Mandrillus leucophaeus
TGATACTCATAAGAAGAAAAGTTTACATATTAAAATAGTCTTGCAAATTCTATTTATAGAAACATAAGAGACATGTTTTTCTGTATTTCTTTCACAAAACTGAGCTAAAAAATCTAGAAAACAAACACGAGGAGACTCTTTCATTTTTTTAGACAGTCTCGCTGTGTCGCCCAGGCTGGAGTGCAGCGGCGCGATCTCGGCTCACTGCAAGCTCCGCCTCCTGGGTTCACGCCATTCTCCTGCCTCAGCCTCGCGAGCAGCTGAGACTACAGGCGCCCGCCACCGCGCCCGGCTAATTTTTTGTATTTTTAGTAGAGACGGGGTTTCACCGTGGTCTCGATCTCCTGACTTCGTGATCCGTCTGCCTCGGCCTCCCAAAGTGCTGAGATTACAGGCGTGAGCCACCGCGCCTGGCTGAGGAGACTGAAAAATGGAGAGAAAGCAAAGCGGCCAGGGAATTTGCAATTGGGGAAGTGACAGAGCAGTGAGTTCCCTGGCTTCGGCCTTTGCCTCTTCTCTTCAAGTCATAATACAGGAGAAGCCAGCAAACCGGAAGGCTGCCAAGGAAAGCTAGAGTAGACAGCCTTGTCCACACTCAACAGGCTTTAAAGACCCACCTGAACACTGCACGGGGTAGCATCAGAGTAGACTGAGGGGGAAGATAGGGCTTGCTTTCTCACCTAGCAGCAACAAGTGCTCCATCATGCAGTGCTAGCAGAGGCCATCTGGGGTGCTTAGATTTCAGACCCTCCTCGGAGTTACAAGGTGTTCCTCTCTCCCCGGTGGGCTAATTTTAGGCCAGGTCTAGTGAAATGTCAAGATTTTATAAATGCTTAGTGTTATCCAGGACACTCTCTTCTTATAACGTCAGTGGGGTCCAAGTAAGGAAGAGTAACATTGTCGCCTTTGCCTTCTCATCCAGGGAAGTATTAGTGGAGGCATAGTGGGAAGCCTGAACTATTCTCACCGAGCAGTAAGCAAGGATTTCCTCTCCCTCTCATGTGTCAACAAAGTCAAAAGGCGAACCTAGAATTCCTCTCTTAGGTGGCAGCAACTAGGTAGCACCCCCTTCTCCTCCAAAAACAGTGTCTGAAAGTGCAGGTAAAACAGTATTTTTAGAAGATACAGATTCTCATAATGTAACACACAAAATGTTCAGAGTTCAATTAAGAGTCATTCACGTTACAAAGAGAAACGAAGATCGCAACTTGAATGAGAAAAAGTAATCAACAGAGGCCAATATGGAGATAACACAGATGTTAGAAATATCTGACAAAAATTTTCAAGTAGGCAATGTAAAAATATATCAGTGAGAAGTTACAAACATATTTAAAACAAATTTAAAAATGTAAAATCTCATCAAATCAGTAGGAAATATAAAGACACAGTTTAGATCTGAGAAATACAGCAGACAAAACATAACTTCAATTCTGCCTCAGTGACAAAATGGAAAGGATGGAGTATCAGTGAAATTGAAGAAAAAAAATAGAAATTAACCATAGAGGTACATTAATCAACATTAAGCAGAGTTTTAGGAGCATGGTGAATTATACAAGTATCTAACTTACATGTCATTGGAGTCAAAAAGAACTTAAAAAAATAGCTGAAAATATCACAAATTTAGCATAAAGACAAAAAAAAAATAGATTCAAGAATTTTAGTAAACTCCAAATATAAACTTCAATAAATCCTTGCTAACAAACATTCACAGTTAAATGTGTGAAAACTAAAAAACAAAATAAAAATCTTGAAAGCAGGCAGAAAGAACTGATTCATTACCTATAGAAGAACAATACAAATGACAGATTTCGACAGAAACCGTGGAAGCTAGACTAAAACAGCATAACATTTTTCAACTGCTTCAAGAACTATCAGCCCAGAATTCTATATTAAGCAAAAATATTATTGAGGAATGAAGGGAAAACAAGACATTTTCAGGCCAAAGGAAACTGAGAGACTTTGCTACTAGCAGACATTGTTACTGATCTTAGGGGAAAAAAATCACTCAGTTATTCTTCATTAATTATAATGTTACCTATAGATTTTGTAAATGTTATTTACCAGTTTGAGGCAGTTCATCTCTATTTTCCTGAGAGCTTTTTCATAAACAAATGTTGAATATTGTCAAAAGACTTTTCTACATCAGTTGACATGACTAGATTTTTTTTGAATTTATCTGTTGACATTATGGAACACCTTGACTGATATTCAAATATTGAACCATATAATCACTTGTGGAAAAATATATATACATGTAGGAACTTTTCTCAAACACAAGTAGATGTATATTAGTGGGACAAAAAGTAGGTTTTTTATTTTCTCTAGAAAGATTAACAAGCAATTTGGGAAGTTTAGTTTTTTTTCAAATGAAGTGAGTAAGCATTTACTTACATAAAAAAGGTTAACTAAAAAGGGAAAATGAGGTTATTTTTTATATGTTTTCTACACAATTAATTGACAAGATAGCATCTTTCAAGAGCTCAATTCTCAGGATATGTTCTACCAAATCAATGTTTCTCATGAAGTTAACAGATACACAGTGCCACTGGGCAAG
>NW_012103765.1:909029-914997 GCF_000951045.1 Mandrillus leucophaeus
GAGAAACCAATAATTATGGCTAAAGAACAGGAAATACCCTATTGTTTCAATTGCCCATGGGTCCCCCCACATGTCTCTTCCTCAAACCTATCATCTTTTCCAAATTTATTATTACGGCATGAATGCTACAGAATGTACTTTCTCTGAACCTAGAATTATAAGAGGTTTATCTGGTAAGTGAGTCACAATGACCTTTAACAGACAATGGGAACAAACTTAAATGCCATGCACAACATTCATAATCAAAGTTGGTATATCATCAGAACATTGTCTAAGTCCAAAGTCACACCATCACTTTCATGCTGATCATGGCCTAAACTGGAAAGCCATGTTCATTACTAAACACATTCTCTGATACTGATAAGGCTGTAGCGTTCTGTAGAACCAATTTAATAACATCAATAATATATGACTTTGGTCTAGCCTGTCCCATAGTAATGAGAATAAATAATAATAACAAATAATGATAACTAAAATAATTCAGAAACAACAAAACCAGCAATAAAGGACACTTAACCATGTCTCAGGAGCTACTCTAAGAACATTACAAATGTTATTTTATTTAATCCTTAGAATAACCCTGCAGAATAGGTGCTATTCTTATCCAAATTTACAAAACAAATGGAGGTACAGTGGTAATCATGTGGGTAATTCCAACTGAATCAGAATTATCCATTTTTTGTCTTTGAGGGAAGAATCAATAACTTTTCATATGGAGAGTTCTCCTTGAATATTAAAGTAACCACACTTTCAAAGGTCTTGGGGTTTTACACAACTTGGTAGAAAAATAGTTCCCAGGGAATAAATCTGTTACTCCAGTGTGAGTGTAACTCTTAACCTGCTAGTCAAAGAGACAGCAAGTATGAAGGGGAAGCTGGTAAGCATGATGCTAGAAAATCAGTGTAATTGAGGTGTATCGTTCTTCAGTAGCTTGCTGGAGTTCCAGTCAGGTCAAGGGCCCAGGTAACATAAGTGGTATGTGAATTAATATTATTGATGGGTTACACATAGATAGTATGACCTTGGATAGTTCCGCTGTTATCAAGCAATCTGAGTTTGGAGTTAAAAATTGGCAGGTTATAGTTCAACAATCACCAGTTCGTCTTGAAGACAGTTTCTGAGCATTTTCCCAAACTGCTGTTGCAAATATCAGTATTTTATTTCAGATTTTAGGTAAGTATCTAGCATCTCATAGAAGAGCATGCCATTGTCCCTAGCCCTAGCAGAGTCTGCAGATAGTAATAGCAGGCACCTCATAGCAGTTAGGCTCAACCTACATGGGGTTTAGAGTGCTTTGAGGCCCAGTTGATTTTTAAATAGCAGACTGCAATCCCACAGAAAATTTAATGCTTTCTTCTATTCTTCTACTATAAAATATTCAAACAAAATGGCCCTTTATAAAAACTTGATGTTTTATGTGTCCTAATACAAGCCAGTCTACAGAAAAGATGATGAGGCTGGGGGTGGTAATTAATCCCAGCACTTTGGGAGGCCGAGGTGGGTGGTCAAGAGATCGAAATCATCCTGGCTAACATGGTGAAACCCCGTCTCCATTAGAAATACAAAAATTAGCTCAGCGTGGTGGGACGCACCTGTAGTCCCAGCTACCCTGGAGGCTGAGGCAAGAGAATCGCTTGAACCCTGGAGGCAGAGGTTGCAGTGAGCCGAGATGACCCCACTGCACTTCAGCCTGGTGGCAGAATGAGACTGTGTCCAAAACAAAACAAAAAAAAAGGATGATGAGATATCTCTGGCATAGAAAATTGTTCTGGAGGCAGGAATAGTGTCTAGAGCACTGCTATTTTCCTGGTATCTCACAACTCTCTTAGCTGAGCTGACACACCTGCAAATGGAAAGTCCTGTTAAGACTTTTAAAAGATTTAATGGGGTGGTATCGTGAAACTCATCTCCAGTCCATTCTTAACGACACCCATGAGTACTAGAGAAAATGATTCAGTGGCATTATGTAGCTAGGAGACTAATCCTGAAGGGCCTAGGCCTGGCTTGCCAGACCCTAAGAAAGGGAAGACCCTGCATAAAAATGGGACTAATCAGGGCCAAGATATACAACATTATTGGCCTGGGTGTTTAAGCTCAAGACATAACTTCTATTGATATGGCTATATATGCTGAAAGGCTCAGTGCTGCAAATCCTGAAAGAAATAAAATAATATATTTATCACATCACATATAAAGTTATGGTCTTCATTGAGCCAAGAACAAAGACTGAATTCAATGCAACATGTAAATGACTTTGACCTCTGCCTAAGGATATGTACAGAAGCCATTTCATAAACTTACTTCTAAAGAGACATTGTATAGCAGAGGTTCTTAATTTTTTTTGTTTATTTGTTTTATAGACTCTTTTAGCAGTCTGCTAAAACCTGTAGGCCTCTACTCAGAATAATATTCTAAATCCTTCAAATAAAATACCTATGATAATAGAGAAAAACAATTTTATTATAATGTATTATCGTCTACATGTTAAGAGCATAAGCCTTCTAAATTAGCTCAGAAATGAGGGTACTGCTAGTCTCAAAAGTGTTCATACATGATTTTCCTGAGTCAGAATGCCAACCCAACACATTTAAAACTTATCCTATGGGGAAAAGGACTATGACTTAGGGGAAAAATTTAACTTAAAGAGCATAACTGTACTTTTTTTTGTTTAACAGAATATGAAAACTTGGTTTTAGCATAAAAAAATCCATTATGTCATTAAAGAATATTGTGGTTGTTTGAAGATGTGCAGCCTTAAGATAAATTGTTGATAAGAAGAAAAATAAAGTGTTACATATTTTAGAGGAAAATACATATTTACATCAAAGATAACTATTCATTTTAAATATACAAAATCTTAATTCCTGTATAGTGACCAAATATTTCTGTGACCTAAAATCATCATGTCATAATATAACAGACCTTTTTTGCAAAAGTGAATAGAAGTTATAAAAGTCAATTTTTAAGCAATAAATTAAAGAGAAAATTTTGTCACCAAAATAGATTAAAGTTTTTGACTAAATGAATTTCCTTGCCAACAGGGCTTACTGTACTTCAAAGAATCTATTTTCCTGACAGAATAAATCACTGCATGTGACAAAATGCAGTTCCTCAGAAAGGATTTAGCTTTCCCTTCCAAATCCATTCCCTTTGTAGAAATATATTTTGTAAGAGAGCAGCAGTTCCAAATCTCAGATTTTTTCTGAAGAGAAATGTATTTATACTCAGCAATGTAAGTGTTTACAAGTGGTAAAATTTAGCAAATAAATTGACTAAGGTGAGAGGAGTATCAATTTTAAAGTGCAAGACTGTTTTTTCTTTGAATGTGTCTTTGGTGAAATTCAGAACTTCAAATATGAACCCTGAACTTGAATTCTCCCTCTCTCATTGAGTTCTGTATTAGGTACAATTTTATTATTAGGTTGGCACAAAAGTAATGGCAAAAACCACAATTACCTTTGCTCCAACCTAGTAGTTGTGTCTTGTTTAGTGAAGACTCAGAGCGAATAAAGCGTAAAGCAGAGAAGAGCACATAATCAGCAGGAATAGTGGATATTTCTCCTTACAGACTTTCTCAATGTGAATTCATATATTGGGAGCCAACAAATAGTATATCTTACAGTATATAATAGTTATAAACATGATATGTGTATTTGGGGAGAGGCTCTATAACTTAAATCCTCTTTTCATAAAGGTTTCTGTCACAAAAAGTTAAAAATTAAAGTTCAAAAACACAGATTCACATCTATGAGGGAAAGATGTGTGAAAAGGAAAATAAAGTCTTCAAATATTGACTAAGTATATTTTATTTTAAGTATATTCAACTCTAATTATATAACACTGTATAATGGAAATCTATATTTGATAATAGTGGTGCTTATGATATTCATGTGGTAAGATGTAAAGACACAAAACAGGTTATGGTACAAAAACACCACAAACATTTTTGGTTGAACAATGCAATACAAAGAGCATTGATTTTAAAACTGGATACTACAAGGAAATAAGCTTCCAATGGCAGGAAACGTTTTTGCTCTTGATACCTTAATGATGACTGGCTACAGTGCTACTGGGACCACATGCAAAATAAAAATGTCGGATTCCTTCTTCAAAAATCTTTGAGGATTTCAACATGTAACAGCAGAGTACTCAACCAAATTCTGGCTCTCCTGAGCATGCAGGGTCCTGGCAAGTCTACAGGTTGCTGACAATATCTCTTTAGAAGTAAGCTTATGAAGCTGAAGTAAGACAATGTCTACTAGACAAAGTCTCTAGAAGTAAGCTTATGAAGCTGGCCCTCCTTTTACTTTTCAGAAGGTTTGAAAGACCTATATAAAGATAGAATAAAAAGTACCACAGAGAAAATTAAAAAAAAAAAAAAAAAAATTGAAGCCTCGATGTTGTCAACAAACCTGTTAAAGTTTGTATGTTTGCTCAGTTAGAATTAGTTTTGCTCTTTTTCTCAGGGATATTTTGTCTCTTCACATACTCTTCCAACAACCATTTATTGACCACTCATATGCACGGCATGATGTAATATTGCAGAGATTACAAAGAATGGGAGGGGCAGGGTCTGTCTCCATGGAGCCTTCAGTTTCTCTCTCCTCTCAGCATTCATAACCACATGTCCTACGCTGACTCTCAGAAGACAGCTCCAAGTCATATGTCCCAGGAAAGTAATAGAAGATACCTTCTTTTATTTTCCTTATTTATTTACTTTATTTTTTATCTCAATAAATTTTTGAGGAATAGGTGGTGTTTGGTTACAAGAATAAATTCTTTAGCGGTGATTCTTGAGATTCTGGTGCACCCATCAACTGAGCAGTATACACTGTTCCTAAGGTGTAGTCTTTTATCCTTTGCCACCCCCACCAGTCCCCAAAGTCCAACGTATCATTCTTGTGCCTTTGCGTCCTCATAGCTTAGCTGCCATATGGCTGAGAAGATATGATATTTGCTTATCCATTCCTGAGTTACTTCACTTAGAATAATAATCTTCAATTCCATCCAGGTTGCTGCAAATGCCATTATTTCATTTCTTTTTATGGTTGAGTAGTATTTCATGAAGTATATAAATATATATATATATCCCACATCTTCTTTATCTACTTGTTGATTGATGGGGATTTGGGCTGATTCCATATTTTTGCATTTGCAAATCATGCTGCTATAAACATGCAGGTACAAATATCTTTTTAATACAATGTCTTATTTTCTTCTGAACAGATACCCAGTAGTGGGATTCAGGATCAAATGGTAGTATTGCTTTTAGTTCTCTAAGGAATCTCCACACTGCTTTTTTCCATGGTGGTTGTACTAGTTTACATTCCTCCCCCAGCAGTGCAGAAGTGTTCCCTTTTCCACTCCATCCATGCTAACATCTATTTTTTTAATTGTTTTATTATGGCCATCCTTGCAGGAGTGAGGTGGTATCACATTGTGGTTTTGATTTGCATTTCACTGATCATTAGTGATGTTAAGCAGTTTTCCATATGCTGGTTGGCCTTTGTATATCTTCTCCTGAGAATGGTCTATTCATGTCCCTAGCTCACTTTTTGATGGGATTGTTTGTTTTTTCTTGCTGATTTATTTGAGTTCCTTGTAGATTTTGGATATTAGTCCTTTGTCAGATGTATAGACTTCAAAGATTTCTTTTTTTTTTTTTGAGAAAGAGTCTCATTCTGTTGCCCAAGCTGGAGTGCAGTGATATGATCTTCACTCACTGCAACCTCTGCCTTTCAGGTTAAATTGATTCTTGTGTCTCAGAATTTGGGGAAGCTGAGATTACAGGCATGTGCCACCACACCCAGCTAATTTTTGTATTTTTAGTAGAGATGGGGTTTCACAATATTGCCCAGGCTGCTCTCGAACTCCTGGCCTCAAGTGATGCACCTTGGCCTCTCAAAGTGCTGGGATTACAGGCATGAACTACCGCACCTGGGTGATAGCTTCATTCTTATACAACAAC
>NW_012103765.1:915047-918853 GCF_000951045.1 Mandrillus leucophaeus
TGTAGGGACATGGATGCAGCTGGAAACCATCATTCTCAGCAAACTATCACAAGAACAGAAAATCAAACACCGCACGTTCTCACTCATAGGTGGGAATTGAACAATGAAAACCCTTGGACACAAGGAGGGGAACATCACACACACTGGGGCCTGTTGTGGGATAGGGGGCAGGGGAGGGATAGCATTAGGAGATACACCTAATGTAAATGATGAGTTGATGGGTGCAGCACACCAACATGGCACATGCATACATATGTAACAAACCTTCCTTTTGTGCACATGTATCCTAGAACTTAAAGTATATTAATAAAAAAAAAATAACTGCCACTTTGGAAGTTATTTCTGCTCTTTTGGTTGTCAGCACTCAATTTTTACATACATCCTTAACTGTATTTTTTTCTTCTAACTTGAATGTACTTAGTAATAATTGCACACACCAACCATCATTTGATAAAGTTGCTTCATCTTGTGACAGTTTCTCTCCTCTCTTACTGTTGTCAACAACAGGTGTTGTACAATAGAATGTCCTACAGTGATGGAAATATTCTATATCTGCACTGATTGCTACAGTGGCCACTGATAAACTCCATGATGCTCTTGAGCCTCATGGCCAAGTGAAACTAAACTTGACATCTGGCTAAGTGTGACTGAGGAAACACATTTTTAATTAATTTTTAAAATTTTTAGTTTACTCAAATAGCGACATTGTCTACTGACTTCCAATTGGACAGCACAGGTCTTTAACTTTGCTTTTATCTTCTGTAAAGTAAAAAAATAATTAAAAAGTTAAATTTAATACCCATATATTCACTTAATAGTCAATAGTTAGATTATTTAGCATATAGCTATTTCTCAAATACCAATAATATTTTATAGTCCCTGCATCCCTCTGGTTCAGTTTTATTCTTGCTGTTGGGAAGAAAATGAAAAACAAATCAACAAAATATACTTTAATAAGAAAAATGCAGTAGGTTTTGGAAAATGTTAAGTGTTAAAGAGGAAAGTAAAACAGGATGGGAGCTAGGTAGGGTAGGGTTATAAAAATGCGTTTGGTAGTCTGGCTACACAAAATTAGGTTTCCCTAACAAACGATCCCAAAATCTGAGTGCCCCAGTAGTGCTAAATTTATTTCTCACTCATACTATGCATTTAGCAACAGCTGAGTATTTGGTTCTGTTCATTTCAATCCATCACGGATCCAGCCTAGTGGAGTTTCCTCTTGACTCGTGTTTCTATAATTACCATAGCAGTAGAAAATGAGAGAGAGCACAAGAACAAAAGCGAGAGCAAGACAAATAGCCTCTCAACTCTTAAGCCATTTGCATGGAAGTAATACTTAGTACATCCATTCACATTTCAACTCAAGCAAATCTCATGGTCAAACATTAACCTAAAGGGTCAGGACATTTTAGAAACCTTCTTAGTCTATTTTTCTTATTAATAGATGCACTTATTTCTTTCCTAAGCCAGGCAAAACAAATATACAAGAGAAGAAATTTCAGTTATATTCATGGGGATGACTTTATTATAAAGACTTTATCAAATGGCAACTGGTGACCTATGTTTTGAAGCATAAGAGTGATTTATCATGTAACAAAAGAATGGTTTAATTTATTATCTCTGGAATGTGTATTGTATGTGGTAGGTATAAGAAACTGAGTTTAGACATAAGTAATGAGAAATATATATATAAAAATAGAAATAACTTTTTTTCTTTCAGAAATTACACTGTGGTGAGTCTTGAATTAATAGAGACAATTCTTATCTCATGGACCAGTTGGTAAGTCAGGCAATGCCTGTGCAGTGATAGAAAGTCTTATGTCATCTCTGAAGAAATTTACAAGCCCTCCCCCTTTTCCATGGGATTTAATAACCATTTAAACTAATCTTTTTCACCGAAATGAATAATTCATTGACCACGCAGAGGGTCATTGAGTTACATACCTCACAGTTGTCCATTTACCACCATGTGTTCTATCAGATAAATGAGACAAAATACTTTCTGTTGAACTCCTGGCGAGTTTAACAGAAAGTATACTAATTGAATGACTAACATATTATGCAACTTCATTAAATGGCAACAGTAATTACATGGCTTTTAATTTAAAGGGCAGGCATTAGTGAATAATCTAATGAGGTACAAATGACCACACACTAATTCTGTATTTTTTTTAATAACTGGAGATATGTGCCATGCTGTCAAGTGCAGAACTTATTTAAAGAATTACTACATTATTGCTGTAAAAGAAAAACAACAAAAAGCTTTGAACCTTTTCCTTACACTTTGAACTTAGACTGTTGATGACTTCAGCTCACTTTTTTAAATATACATTTTATCCTCATTTATGTACTTTGTAAAAAGAAACAATGAAGAACAAGGATAAAAAAATACATTCTATTAGGAAAAAAACAAAATTAGCACTGTTTCTTCTTCTCATCCTGATTTTACAGACATATTGACCACTGAAATTACAATGCTGATTTTTCTTTCCCTGACCATCATTTATTACTTAGTAACCCTTAGTGTCTCATATCCATACTGTTGTAGGACTCTCCTCCTTAGTTCAGCTGAAAGCTGGGTCCTTGTCACACGGCCGTAAAGAATTAGGCTCACAGATTATTTGAAGGGGGAGAAAAATGAAATTAATTGGGCAAAAAGGAAAAAAAAAAAAAAAAAGGAAACAGAGACTCTCTGCAAGACCAGAGTTCTGCTAGTGTGCTTCCCACCTTGCAGATGGAATCCCAGGTTCCATTTAGCAAGAGGAGGGGTTGGACTCTTCCCTACTGCAAATGGCATGAACTTCTATGGCTCCACCCCAGTTCTCACTCCTCCCAGTGAGCAGGCTGGTTGGAGTTTCTTTGGGGACGCCTTCCCACCTGGCTGTCTCAATACTTGCCAGGGTCCATGTGTTTACTTCTCTTCCCTGTGTCCTCTCTCAAGAATAAATCCACAGCTGTAATTTCCAAGTTAGTGTGCAATGAAGTCAATGTGTTTCCTTTCCTAGTATAAACTGAACTTTTATAACGTCTTTAATGGATACATTGTTACGGTTAATACATTTTCAGTCTATACTGATCAGGAACTTTAAAAGATTAATGAAAAGTAGAAGAATCTTTCTGGAACTTGTGTATACATCCCATGCAATGATAAAATACAGTTGGTCAGGCACGCTGGCTCACGCCTGTAATCCTAGCACTTTGGGAGGCCGAGGAGGGCGGATCACGAGGTCAGGAGATCGAGACCATCCTGGTCAACATGGTGAAACCCCGTCTCTACTAAAATACAAAAAATGAGCTGGGTATGGCTGTGCGCATCTGTAATCCCAGCTACTAGGGAGGCTGAGGCAGGGGAATCTCTCAAACCCGAAGGCAGAGATTGCAGTGAGTCGAGATCACGCCACTGTACTCCAGTCTGGCGACAGAAGGTGACTCCATCTCAAAAAAAAAAGAATTATTTGTATCAGGCTGTTATAAACTGGAAGAATTCCACTGTCCGAGTAACAGATAACTGAGAGAATGTATGGGACATCCCACTTCAAATACAGGTGATAATATATGCCCCAAATTACCACTTAAATTGTCCCCACACTTTAGAAATAATAATGGAAAAAAGACAGATATGG
The DNA here is from genome assembly GCF_000951045.1 of Mandrillus leucophaeus. Classification (NCBI taxonomy): domain Eukaryota; kingdom Metazoa; phylum Chordata; class Mammalia; order Primates; family Cercopithecidae; genus Mandrillus; species Mandrillus leucophaeus. Next base: position 918,671 of record NW_012103765.1, read on the forward strand.
GGAAAGTTGATGGGAAAAAGACAGAAGACAAGGCTCTTTTCCTAATTTAATCATCATCACCTAAAGACCAAATTTTGAAATTGATATTTTCACCCAGTTGCTCCACTGAGGTTGCTGTAGGAGTATTTCCTCCTTGCAGTATTTCCTCCCTGTAAAAGTGAACAAGTAAAAGTTTAGGAGAAA
>NW_012103765.1:920873-923148 GCF_000951045.1 Mandrillus leucophaeus
AAGAAAAAATAGAGATTATAAAGAAACTAAAATATGTTTTTTGAAAAGATAAATAAAATTGATAAATCTCTAGCAAATCTAATCAACATAAAAGAGTAACGATACAAACTACAAACAAGAAATGAAGAGAGTCATCACTACTTCATCCTGCAGACATTAAAATAATGATAAAGGAACACTAATATATGTCCAAAATTTGATATCTTAAATGAAATAGATCAATTTATTTAAAGAGAAACTACTAAACTTCACATAAGAAGAAAAAGAAAACATGGATATCCCTGTACACATTTTAAAAACTGAATCAATAATTAATATCCTCCCATAAAAGATAGGACTAGGATCTGATTGTGGAGTCTTTAGAGATTTCTACATATAGAATTATACAATCAGCAATGAGAGGTAATTTGACTTCCTTTCTTTTTTGGATGCTGATGTGATTTGGCTGTGTCTCCACACAAATCTCATCTTGAATTGTAGCTCCCATAATTCCTGCATGTTGTGGAGGAAGCTAGTGGGAGACAGTTGAATCATGGGCACAGGTTCCCCCATGTTGTTCTTGTGTTAGTGAATAAGACTCACAAGAGCTGATGATTTGATAAGGGGAAACCGCTTTTGCTTGGTTCTCTCATTCTCTCTTGTCTGCTGCCATGTAAAATGTGACTTTTGCCTTCTGTCATGAGTGTGATGCTTCCTCAGCCACATGGAACTGTGAGTCCATTAAACTCACAGTTTGGAGTTTAATGGAAAAAAAAGTCCATTCTTTTTCTTTATAACCAGTCTCAGGTATGTCTTTATCAGAAATGTGAAAATGGACTAATACAGAAGTCTTTATTTTCTTTCTTTTGTCTGACTGCGCTGGATAGGACTTTTAGTACTATGTTGACTAGGAGTGGTAAGAGAGGGCATACTTGTATGTTCCTGTTCTTAAAGGGACTACTTCCAGCTTCTACCATTCAGCATGATGTTGACTGTGGGTTTGTCACAGATTTTTTCTTTTTGGGGGGTGGGGAACAAGATCTTGCTCAGTTGCCCAGACTGAAGTGCAGTGGCGCAATCATAGCATATTGTAACCTCCCAACTCCAGGACTCAAGTCATCCTCCCACTTTGGCCTCCCAAAGTATAGGGATTACAGATATGAGCAATTAAGCGTGGCATTACAATATTTCATACCAAAAATTTTTGAGAATCATTTTATAGTTTTATTTTTTCAGCTTAACTATAATTGCCTTAAGAACTTCCATTTAAAAAAATGAGTTTAACATATTAGTAGATATCAAAAATTATATATTCATTGGCTATTACAGATCAGGGCTATTTTTAGTATAGGAATTAAGTCACTGAAGCTTTTATTACAGTAATCTGGTACATGCATATGTTATTATAGTATGCATGTCCATTTTTGTTTCATTTAAGCTGACATGTCAAAATGCCTTGAGTTACATTTCTCTATTTAAATTTAAATGATAAAATAAATTAACGTAATTTAACTTAAAATTTAGTCTCTCAGTATCTCCAGCCACTTTCCAATTTCTTCATTGCCATGGATGGCTATAAGCTATCAAATTAAACATCACAGTTATAGAACATTCCATCACTGGAGAAAGTTCTATTGGACAATGCTGATCTAGAGCTTCTCATTCAAAAGAGGACAAAGCATTAGTTAAACCTTAATTTTCTCTTGGTTTAGTGAAGTCCTCTCTGGCATTTCTGATTCTATGGTGTTAAAAATACATTTCTCAGCAACATAACTTACACATATACATACTCAGTTTATTTTTTGTCTTATAGAGGAAACATATCAATCTAGGAAATAAATCCAGTAAATTAATTCTCCAAAAGGGAGATAGAAAGTTAAAACATTTTTTTCTAAAAGCTTTGACACATATATTCACTATAAACGTAAGGGGGAAAAGGAGGCTCAATAAAATGAACTTTTTCATTCTGTTGTTACGACCTCTCAGATGGCATATTCTCAATACTCTTTCCTTCTTATTCTTCTTAAACTAATTCTTGTTTTTGCTGAGCCTAATACTGCATATTACGTATGTTTGCTCATTCCTTCAATTCCATTCCATGAAACCAATGTATCTTGCTGCCAGGTGCACCAGCAAATTGAAAGATACTGCAGAATGCTAACAGCTTAGGACAAAAGTTTGAGAATGAGAATGACAAATTGAAATGTTGGAATAGAAAGATGATAGATAGAAAGATGTTAGATAGATAGATTGATAGATGGATGGATGGATAGATAGATAGATAGATAGATAGATA
>NW_012103765.1:926003-927185 GCF_000951045.1 Mandrillus leucophaeus
CCACCTCGCCCGGCTAATTTTTTGTATTTTTTAGTAGAGACGGTGTTTCACCGGGTTAGCCAGGATGGTCTCGATCTCCTGACCTCGTGATCCACCCGTCTTGGCCTCCCAAAGTGCTGGGATTACAGGCTGAAAATAGTCAACACATGCTAAATGGTAGCATTATTCAAATGCTAAACAGATTACAGTCCCTCAATGAAGTTATGACCTGAGGCAGGAGGAGCAAAACAAGAGACTGTTTTCTTTCAAAGTAAGATTTTAAAATTATTTTTGGTTATCAGGGAAGTAGAACATCATATTCACCCCCCTCAAAAAAAGTGATTAAGGAATGGTTTACCAACAAGGAGATATTTTAGCTGATTTCTCAGCAATAAAATTCAGCAGACCGACAAGCAGAGAATAGAAGAGATTTGTGCCAAGGCTAATGTGAAATGTCACAGAGGTGAAAAGGTCAAGTTTGTTAAATGTAATTGGCTCATTGCAGCTGAATAATGTGTGGTATACAATAGTGGAAGGCAATGGTGAAATAGTTGGAATAGTTGTAACATATTACAAATGAATGCCACTAAACACCATATATCATGAACACATATTTTAAATAGCACATTAATAATATCTTAAATAACATGTCAAAGAATGCCACATTTAGGTAACCTTTGTGTGGCAGAATCTAGAGAGTTCTAGTAAGAACAAGCAATTTAAAAATGCATGGTAAGCATAACCTTTGGCAGAACTGCTGAAGACAAATTTGAGTAATGAGGCAAAGGTCTAGACAGACCAGCCGATAAATGACTGAAATTCTTTATTTAGTACTACATATTGAAAAGGACACAAAATATTCAACCTAATTTGTTTCAGAAGGGCATAGAATGTTTGGTAGCTGTGGGAAAGAAGAAGTGACTAAAACGATTTGAAATGACCAGTAAAAAATATGAAGTATAAACTTTGGCTAACTTTAAAATACAATTGTGTAAGAATTAAACAATTTTTATCAAGAGAAAACATACCAGGCTGGGCGCGGTGGCTTACGCCTGTAATCCGAGCACTTTGGGAGGCCGAGGCGGGCGGATCACAAGGTCAGGAGATCGAGGCCATTTTGGTTAACACGGTGAAACCCCATCTCTACTAAAAATACAAAAAATTAGCTGGGCATGGTGGCGGGCGCCTGTAGTCCCAGCTACT
>NW_012103765.1:932003-934609 GCF_000951045.1 Mandrillus leucophaeus
CTGGCCTCAAGTGATGCACCTTGGCCTCTCAAAGTGCTGGGATTACAGGCATGAACTACCGCACCTGGGTGATAGCTTCATTCTTATACAACAACCTGCCTTCCTACCTACAATCTTACCTCCACAAGTCTCTCTGTTCCTTGTATCTTACCAAGTGGGTAGTGTCTGACCATCACCCTGTTACTGACCAATCAGTCACTGTGTCTGAGCGTCTTCTTCTCACAGATTTTGCTGTGCCGCATAGTTCTCTTTTCCTTTTCAATTTCCCACTAGCCATTTAAAAAGATTGACATTATTATTGTTTAAACATAAAGACTTAACGCATATAATCAACATAGAGATTCCCTGTTTCTTCACAATCTAGTTACAACTGGTAATCTGAATATATTTATGTCTATGTTGGAATAAGAAGAGAAAGAAACATTATAGGTAGAAGAAGTGAAGACAGTTAAATTAGCAACTAAATCCTCATGTGCAACTCGATGTTTCCAACTGTTGATGGCATTTGCTTCGATACTTCTAAAATGAGACTATTTCATGTTTTATCAATTCAAGTGGAGCACTTAGTTCCTGTAACAGCTTCTCCTCCCTAAAAAATACAAACACCCTCGCTCTCAAAATTTCATATGAAGATAACATCTGACTAATATAATAATCAATTTATGTGATTATAACCATGTAAGTTTAAGTCTAAAGCTAAGTCTGTGTTTGTTTATACAGATGTTTACTTTAGTTAATATTAATGCCTTGTTTCATTTAATTTCTTAGTTTTATTTATGCTTCTATTTTATTTTAGGTGTTATAATAAAAAATAATCGAGCTAGTATTTTATCTCTAAAACTTCATATATTATTTACTACAACTTTACCTTTAATATGTGGTGTTTGAAAATATAACATTTGCTTCTATTTTATTCTTCTCTTTCCAGCATCCCAATATATTTTTTCTTGTTTATTTTTCCTTCACTAAGTGGTGTATAATATAAAGGTATCTCATATAGATGAAAAACTACATTAATGTTAAAGTGGTTTGATTACACAAATACAAAACCCAAACATACTTTATCATCTGAGTATGTACAAGTATATAGAAAGCTTTTTAAAAATGTTGAACATTTGCTTTATGAGTTAGTATAACATCATCATCCTAGTTGTCTTCATCTTCATAGACATCAAAATCATTAAATGTCTATTGTGCCCAGGGTTGTGGCAATATTTATACAAACAACATTGTATTTTAACCAGTCTTGTTCCCTAGGAGGAGCTAACAGATGAGCTCCTATTTTATATCAAATTAAATAAGATTTTTATTTGGGATTAATTATCACTGCAAAGGCAATTAAGCAGAATGTTTGTTACATCTTTGAGATCACTTAATGATGTCAGTATTCCCATATTTATACTTCTCTCTGATTTTCCAGAAACCATTAATAACCATTCATGGATATGAAATAACAGTAAACAATCTTAAACCATAGAACATATCTTCATGTTTTAATGGCAAAGATGTTTATTTTAGACTTACATCTATATCAGTGGAATATAAGAGAGATGAGTCACTATAAGCAATAGTGAATTGTGTGGAAAATTAATTTGATAAAACCAATAGCTTTTTTCTCTACAGAAAATGGTGTGTGTGTGTGTGTGTGTGTGCGCGCGCGTGTGCATGTGCATGTGTTTGTGTGTGTATTTTTCTTGATAAACATCCAGCCTTTCTTTTGGACTCCTGGAAAACCATAGATGGGAAAGATAGAGTTCAGAATACTCCGGAGTTACAACATTTTACACTTCTCTGCAGTAGCTATAATCCTTCTTCAGTAGCTTTGGGATGATAGAATTCAGTAATTCTATTCCAAAAACCATTTAGTTGGGAATCTCAGAATGTGTAAAAGTTTAGTATTAGCCCAGGCTTACAAATGTGCAATTTTAAATTATTGGCTTCTGCATACTATAGACACATTACCAAAAGACATTTGAAATAATTATATCACACAAACATATATTGTTGGGGATATCTAATATTCATGATTGTGCTTTGGAAACCAGATATGCGAGATTCAAAAGTAATCATGCCAAACTATCTGTGCCTTTATGTTCTTGTATTAGTTAGGAGATGATATAAAAAACATATCTTCAAGCCACCTACTTTTTTTCTCAAGAGGAAATTTAGCCTCTATGCAACCCTTTTGTTATTTTGTCCTACTATTAGCTATCTATTTTCTTCTACCCTACACATACAACAGATAAAATATGCATTTCTATATTAAGATATTTAATTTTTTCATTCAAATCTGAATTTTAGTTTTAACAGCAATGCTTATTTTTAAGGGTCTCCTAGATATTAGAACCTACAAAATAAATTTCTGCTTGAGTATAGCTCTAAGGATTTGAAGTGTCTGTAGAAGATTGTATAGTCTCTCTAATAGCAGAAAGTAACAACTACCTAACGAAGTAAACATAGTTTTTAAAATCTAGGATCTGTTGTGTCTGGCTTTGAATCTAAAGATTACTTGAAGGACTATTAATTGTTTAATGCAATATTTTTAAAGTTAAAAATATTCACATACATGTTTAGTAAATGAATGAGAATTATTTTAAACTCTTGCA
>NW_012103765.1:934659-937019 GCF_000951045.1 Mandrillus leucophaeus
GATAGATAGATAGATAGATAGATAGATAAATTGTGTGTGCATGGATAAATAAATTTTCTAAATGTAGTGTTAAATTACATAAGCAAGAAACCATTGGCCTGAGGCTATCTCTGTAACTTGTTTCTGTGTAATTAAATGCAACTATATGAACAAATCAAAACCTAACTTAAGAGTCTCAATTTGTGTGACAGATAAGCCAGGTCTCAGCCAATCACAGGCAGTCAACTGATCAGACCATTTCCAAATAAGGCAAATACTTAGTTTAACCAATCAAGCTAATTCTATACTTACTTCCATGTTCTGTCTATAAATACTCACTGCCCATGTGGCAAAGCAGAGCTCTCTGAATCTTTTCAGATTCTGTGTGATGTGTGATTCATGAATCCTTCTTTTTTTTCCACATAAATTCTGTTAAATTTATGTTGTCTGAAGTTTTTCTTTTAACAATAAGACTAAACCTCACTGTATGTGACTTGCTTTGCTCTTAGTAACAAAGCTAGAGAGAGCATGGTTTTAAAAATTATATCTAGTTTAAATTGTATCATTGAAAATATATCAATCAGCATATATTTATTTGTAGTATATTATGCTGATAGTGTATATGTGGGGGTAAAACAGGTTAAAAAACAAACCGACCCAGTGCCTGCTTTCATCAAGCTTACAATTGTTTTAGAACTTTCTCCTTAGTTCAGCCCAAAGCTGGAGTCTCATCACATGACCATGAAAGATTAGGCTCACAGACAATTTGAAGGCTCAGAAGGGCAGGGTTTATTGGGTGAAAAGGGAAAAAAAAAAAAAATGGAAACAGTGGCTCTCAGCAAAGCAAGAGTCCTGCTAGTAGACTTCCTCCCTCACAAACTGAATCCCAGGTACCACCCCAGAACAGGAGAGGCCAGACTCCTCCCCGCTGCAAAGGGCAAGAACTTCCCATGGCTCCACCCATTTCTCCCAGTGCGTAGACTGGTCAGAGGTCCTCCAGGGACCCCTTTATACTTGGCTGTCTCACAATGACCATATGAATTAAGTGAGTGTGTGATGGTTAATTGTATGTATCAACTTGGCTAGGCTATGGTGTTCAGTTGTTTGGTTAAATAATCGGATGTTGCAGTGAAGGTACTTTTTAGATGTGATTAACATTTGAATAGATATACCCTGAGTAAAACGGATTACCCTTCATAATGTGGGTAGGCCTCATCCAATCATTTGAAGGCTTTAAAAGAATGAGGGGCCCATAAGAGGAATGAATTCTGCCTCCAGATTGCCCTTGAACTCAAAACTGCAATAGCAACCCCTGCCAGAATTTCCAGCTTGTTGGCCTGCACTGCAAATTTCAGAAATGCCAGCCCCACACTCTTGTGAGTAAATTCCTTAAAATAAGTCTGTCTCTAGTTTTCCGGAGAAACAGAACCAATAGGCTATATCTAGAGATATAGGATGATAGAGACATAGATATATAGATACCCTAGATATAGGGTTCTATTTCTCTGGAAAACCCAAACACAGACAGTAACAGCAACAGCATTTCTTTCTTTCTTTTTTTTTTTTCTTTTTCTTTTTGAGATGGAGTCTTGCTCTTGTCAAGCAGGCTGGAGTGCAATGGCATGATCTCGGCCTACTGCAACCTCTGCCTCCCGGTTCAAGCAATTCTCCTGCCTCAGCCTCCCAGGTGGCTGGGATTACAGGTGCCTGCCACCAGTCCTGGCTAACTTTTGTATTTTTACTAGAGACGGGGTTTTGTCATGTTGACCAGGCTGGTCTTGAACTCCTGACCTCATGATCTTCCCGCCTCTGCCTCTGAAAGTACTGGGATTACAGATGGGAGCTGTGGTACTGCACCCGGCCTTGTAAGAGCATATTAATGAACATATTGAAGAAAAGGGAAAAGTCATCAGGATGTTTCAAGAGTTGTGACTGCTGGGCCAGATGTAGATGATGGAAATGTTTTACTCTAGATAGATGGGCATACCTTGTCCTAGATAAAAATATAAATAGGGTGTGGACAGAAAGAGCTAAGGAAAAGACCAGAAAGCCACCCTCTAGCTCTGGGTTTATAGTATCCAATTTACAGTGCATGATTCGAGTCTATTCTTAAGTTTCTAGTTCGATATTAATGAAAGAAGTCCTGCAATATTTATTTCATAATTTTTTCATTATTATTTCATACATATTTTGTTACTTCACTTCTTTGAGTATTTATTTCATGAAGAGCACATTTTTTCCCATCTGGAAAATTCACTTCTGTACATTTCATACCTGAAAGTGAATATTGCCAGATGAAAAATTATTGGCACAAGGCCAGGCGCAGGAGCTCACACCTGTAATCCCAGCACTTTGGGAGACCGAGGTGGGCAGACCATGAG
>NW_012103765.1:937069-939197 GCF_000951045.1 Mandrillus leucophaeus
TCATCTGAGTATGTACAAGTATATAGAAAGCTTTTTAAAAATGTTGAACATTTGCTTTATGAGTTAGTATAACATCATCATCCTAGTTGTCTTCATCTTCATAGACATCAAAATCATTAAATGTCTATTGTGCCCAGGGTTGTGGCAATATTTATACAAACAACATTGTATTTTAACCAGTCTTGTTCCCTAGGAGGAGCTAACAGATGAGCTCCTATTTTATATCAAATTAAATAAGATTTTTATTTGGGATTAATTACCACTGCAAAGGCAATTAAGCAGAATGTTTGTTACATCTTTGAGATCACTTAATGATGTCAGTATTCCCATATTTATACTTCGCTCTGATTTTCCAGAAACCATTAATAACCATTCATGGATATGAAATAACAGTAAACAATCTTAAACCATAGAACATATCTTCATGTTTTAATGGCAAAGATGTTTATTTTAGACTTACATCTATATCAGTGGAATATAAGAGAGATGAGTCACTATAAGCAATAGTGAATTGTGTGGAAAATTAATTTGATAAAACCAATAGCTTTTTTCTCTACAGAAAATGGTGTGTGTGTGTGTGTGTGTGTGCGCGCGCGTGTGCATGTGCATGTGTTTGTGTGTGTATTTTTCTTGATAAACATCCAGCCTTTCTTTTGGACTCCTGGAAAACCATAGATGGGAAAGATAGAGTTCAGAATACTCCGGAGTTACAACATTTTACACTTCTCTGCAGTAGCTATAATCCTTCTTCAGTAGCTTTGGGATGATAGAATTCAGTAATTCTATTCCAAAAACCATTTAGTTGGGAATCTCAGAATGTGTAAAAGTTTAGTATTAGCCCAGGCTTACAAATGTGCAATTTTAAATTATTGGCTTCTGCATACTATAGACACATTACCAAAAGACATTTGAAATAATTATATCACACAAACATATATTGTTGGGGATATCTAATATTCATGATTGTGCTTTGGAAACCAGATATGCGAGATTCAAAAGTAATCATGCCAAACTATCTGTGCCTTTATGTTCTTGTATTAGTTAGGAGATGATATAAAAAACATATCTTCAAGCCACCTACTTTTTTTCTCAAGAGGAAATTTAGCCTCTATGCAACCCTTTTGTTATTTTGTCCTACTATTAGCTATCTATTTTCTTCTACCCTACACATACAACAGATAAAATATGCATTTCTATATTAAGATATTTAATTTTTTCATTCAAATCTGAATTTTAGTTTTAACAGCAATGCTTATTTTTAAGGGTCTCCTAGATATTAGAACTTACAAAATAAATTTCTGCTTGAGTATAGCTCTAAGGATTTGAAGTGTCTGTAGAAGATTGTATAGTCTCTCTAATAGCAGAAAGTAACAACTACCTAACGAAGTAAACATAGTTTTTAAAATCTAGGATCTGTTGTGTCTGGCTTTGAATCTAAAGATTACTTGAAGGACTATTAATTGTTTAATGCAATATTTTTAAAGTTAAAAATATTCACATACATGTTTAGTAAATGAATGAGAATTATTTTAAACTCTTGCAATAGATCCATATAAATAATTTAATGTATTCAAAAGATGTATTAATTGCTATTTTGAGTATATATTAGCATGGAAAACTTTGGAAAGATTGAGCAAAGTTCTTAATTTGTCTCTGCTTTCACTTTTCCTGTGGTGAATGCAAGACAGTACACACTAAATCTCCCGTATTCTTCAATCTGATGTCCCCAAATTACCTCGTTTCCTGCTGATCTAATAAACACAGTGGACTTTGCTTCATTTGAGAATGCAGCTCACACTAGCTTGCTCAATTCACACATTGTATGTGTGAACAATCATGTATGTATGTGCTTGAACAAAACAAAGGAACGAACGCAAATAACCTCTTTAGTGCTATCAACAATTCATCAACATAGTTTCATTGTTGTCTACAACTTGCCTCTTTCAGATACCCAAGTACTATTCTCAATTTTAAGAGTTTTTTGCCAGGTGTAGTGGCTCATGCCTGTAATCCCAGCACTTTGGAAATACAAGGTGGGTGGATCACCTGAGGTCAGGAGTTCGAGACCAGACTGGCCAACATGGTAAAACTCCATCTCTATTAAAAATACAAAAATTAGCCAAGCATG
>NW_012103765.1:939247-943846 GCF_000951045.1 Mandrillus leucophaeus
CTCTATCTCACTGGGATACATATGTACAAGGAGATAAGGGAGACACTTCTCTAGTAGCCAAGGCCATTTAGTTCAGGAATAGGTACCAGGGCTATGGTCTTTTGCTAAAACTTTGTGTTTCTAACCTAGATGGTGAACAGAAAGGAAGGTGGAATGGGCCACTTCCTAGCATCTAACAGGTCATTTTAATCAGTGGATAATACAGGTAGACTACCTGATATCCCCTGAATTTCAGTGATAGGGTTACAACTAGTCTTAGTTTAGGTTTGTGATGTGAGTTTTCATCTTTTATGTTGTCTGTATATAAAATCATGTGACAGGATATGCTGGGGGCTCCTAGAAAAAAGCCAGATGAAATTTTGAAATGAAAGCCAATCTTTCATTTATTGTCTTATTCCCTGGTCATTTGATCTTTTTCTCCAATAATTAAGTCACTTAAAACATCTCTGTTGTCTTATTTAAATTACTTATTCAATGCATTTGAAACATTTTATATATACAAATTTGAAACTTTTGTAATAGGAAATAGAAATCCTACAATAATCTAACAAGCACTTTATCTAGGTTTTAATCCATATATTAGTTAAACATCTAGTTAATAAAACAAAGAGAATACATCCCACACCCAAAAGATGTTAAGTTGAGTTGTGAGCAAACTTGTTTATTTGAATTTTTTAAAAGGTGGCACTATTAAAAACCTGACTGTACACACTAAACAATTTTCTGTAGATACAAGAAACTAGAAAATTAAACTGAATATATAAAATACAAATGCATATATAATTGTACTTAACCAATTGCTTACATTTATTATGATAGAGAATACAATTATAAAGTAAGAGAATGCTTCAACTTGACAAGTCAAATGACTTGGAAATAATAAAACTGAAATTTCAGATTCATGTTTCAGATCATGAGTTATGGTCACATTTATTTCTTAAGCAATATTCACTTATAATAAGTCTCAATAGAGTCCATATTGGTTATCTTTGAGAATTTTGGGTGGCCCTTATTAGAAAACTAATGGCAAAGGCCAGTATGTAATTTCTTTAGACACATTTACCATAGCCTTGATATTATATAAGCAATTTGAGAGCAAAGTCTATAATCTAATTTCCCTCATCTCCATTCTTCCTGTCCCAACAGTAGTTATCATAATTATCTAAACATAATAGGCCTTCAAAAACTGTTGCTGTTTGATTGATGGCATATATAAGGGTATTCAAAGATAATTATATCAAAATTCTCTGTGTGATTCATATAAACATATATACACGTGCACAAACACACACACATATATGTAATATTTACATCGGTTTTTACATACCTTTTAAATATAACAAAATAAACTATGGTACAAACCACTCTAATTTAAATCCAGCATTCCTCATCAATGTTTCATTGTGTCTCCACCTTACAAAAGAATGGAGACCTTCAGGTATTTGGCAAGATACATTACCAACTTTTTTTTTTTTTTTTTTTTTAGAGTCTCGCTCTGTCACCCAGGCTGGAGTGCAGTGGCCGGATCTCAGCTCACTGCAAGCTCCGCCTCCCGGGTTTACGCCATTCTCCTGCCTCAGCCTCCCGAATAACTGGGACTACAGGCGCCCGCCACCTCGCCCGGCTAGTTTTTTGTATTTTTTTGGTAGAGACGGGGTTTCACCGTGTTAGTCAGGCTGGTCTCGATCTCCTGACCTCGTGATCCGCCCGTCTCGGCCTCCCTAAGTGCTGGGATTACAGGCGTGAGCCGCGCGCCCGGCCTCCCAACTTTTACTAAAATTCTGCTTATGATAGACTCCAGAGTTACTACTCTTCTACTTTTCCAACTATAAATCCTTCAGACTTGGAAATCCTTCAAGCCAAACCTGCTTGAATTATTCATGTTTGTGATTTTGCTTTTAAAACAGAATCTTTTCTACAAATACCTCGCAGAGACAGAAATAAAAATATGGTTGAGAATAAAAATCCATAAGAAATCAATGCAGCTGTATTACCTGTATGTTATACTTTCCTGTTTCAAGAGATGTATACTGCTGTAAGATTTTCTTATAATTAGTTATTAGCAAAAAATAACACAAATATAACCTTGAACCTACTACAAGTTTTGAGTTATACAGGCTTAAAAATTTCAGGTCAAATTTTAAAACTGATTTTTAAAAATATTTTGATATTAAATAAACTAGCATTTCTCACCTGAGGAAAATATTACTCCTCGGGAATTTTGGAAATGTTTAGAGATATTTTGGTTTGTTGTGACTGGACAGGGGCTGCTACTGTCATCTGGTGGGTAGAGCCCAGGAATGTTGTTAATCATCCTATAATATGCAGGATAGTTCCTCTGAACAAAGAATTATCCAGCTGAAATGGCTATAGTACTGGGATTGAGATAAAACGGATTAAAATATATCCTGCTGAAGCAGAAATTTTTAAAAAAAGAAAAACAAGTTTTCTTCTACTTAGCTGACTCACTCTAAGGCCAACAATAGGCAAGGCCCCAACAAAGCCTTGATAACACTATCTGGAAAGCCAAAGCCCAAAGGAACAAGCTCCAGAACTCTCCCAACACCCCCTCAGTGCAAGGTTAAGAAAAACAAATTCCTTTACTATCTCCAACCCCCTTACCATTACTCAGTTTCCAAGTTTTGTAACTTCCTGTTTTTCCTTCGATGCGGTTGCAAGGTCACAAGACATGCCTGAGTTGCAAAACATGTCACTGTATGATTAACTGCTTTTGTTTGCTTCTGTAAGTTTGCTTGCCTGCCTTAAAAATTTTGCGCCACAAATCTGGCCCACCCCCTGTCGTATGCATGTATAAAAGTCAAGCCCTGTCTTTGTTCAGGGCCTAGCCTTTGGATGTGAATCTGCTGGGCCAGTGGCCACTTAAATAAAATTCTCCTGTTCCAACCATTGGCCTCTCCAATCTGTCTGATTCCCACAACACTGCTATTTTTGCTAGCTCAACTGTCTCAGTGACTTAAGTTTTCACCAACTGCTATGGTTTAACTGTGTCCCCTTTAAGATGCAGATATTACAAACATAATAATATTAATGAGGAAAGAATCCTAGTGGCCTATCACCTCTTAAAGTCCCCACCTCTGAGTACATCATGTTAATAATACCTGAATTTCATTTTTTAGAATTGTTTTCCTTTCTTTCTTTTTCTTTTTCTTTTCTTTTTCTTTTTTTTTTTTTTTTTTTTGATTGAGTCTTGCTCTCTCACCCCAGACGGAGTGCAGTGGCACCATCTTGGCTCACTGCAACCTCTGCCTCCCGAGTTCAAGATATTCCAGCTCAGCCTCCAGAGTAGCTGGGATTACAAGCACATGCCACCACACCTGGCTAATTTTTTGTATTTTTAGTACAGATAGGATTTCACCATGTTGGCCATGTTGGTCTTGAACTCCTGGCCTCAAGTGATCCACTCACTCGGCCTCCCAAAATGCTGGGATTACAGATGTGAACCACTGTACAGGGCCAATAACTTATGAATTTTAAAGGGCATTCGTTCAAACCATAGCATTCCACCCTTGGCCCACCAAAATTCATGTCTTCCTCATATGCAAAATACATTATATAAGCAATTCATCCCATCTCAATATTCTCAGAATGTCCTAACTCATTCCAATATCAGCTCTAATGTCTGAAGTCTGGATTCTCAGAATCAGATATAGGTGAGTATCAAGGCAGGATACATCTTTAGGCAAATTGTCCCCCAGCTCTGAGCCTATGTAATCAAACAAGTTATGCACTTCCAAAATACAATGGTGGGACAGGCATAGGACAGAAGTTTCCATTCTTAAAAGAAAAAATAAGAGACCAGGTGTGGTGGCTCACACCTGTAATTGTAATCCCAGCACTTTGGGAGGCCAATGCAGATGGATCACCTGAGGTCAGGAGTTCAAGACCAGCCTGACCAACATGGTGAATCCCCATCTCTACTAAAAATACAAAAGTTAGACAGATGTGGTGGTGGGTGCCTGTAATCCCAACTACTCAGGAGGCTGAGGCAGGAGAATTGTTTGAACCTGGGAGGTTGCAATGAGCCAAGATCATGCCATTGCACTCCAGCCTGGGAGACAAGGGTGAAACTCCATCAAAATAGAAGAAGAAGGAGAAGAAGAGAGAAGAAGAGGAAGAGGAGGAGGAAGAAGAGGCAAAAGAGGGGGAAGAGAAGGAAGAGAAAGAGGAGGTGGAGGAAAAGGAAGAAGAAGAGGAGGAAGAAGGAGAAGGAAGAAGAGGAAGAAGGAAGAGAAGAGGAAGAGGAAGAAGAGGAAGAAGAAGAGGAAGAAGAAGGAGAAAGAAAGAAAGAAAGAAAGGAAAGGAAGGAAGGAAGGAAGGAAGGAAGGAAGGAAGGAAGGAAGGAAGGAAGGAAGGAAGGAAGGAAGGAAGCAAGGAAGGAAGACAGGTCCCAAGTAAGCCTAAAACCCAAATATGTAACCCATATTGGATCTTAAGGATTAAGAATAATGTCTTTTGGCTACAAACTTCTGCTTTCTGGACACTGAGGTGGGGATTTGTCCCCAAAACTCTGGCAGCCCCAATATCATAGGTTTGATGGGCACAGCCCAGACTTCAGCTCTCGCACATTAAAATTGCTTA
>NW_012103765.1:944211-945900 GCF_000951045.1 Mandrillus leucophaeus
AAGAAAAGAAAAGAAAAGAAAAGAGAAAGAAAAATTATTGGCACAGTAACACTCCTTCCCCATGTTTTTGCTGCAAATATTTCTCTACGTCCTAACATGGAATGAAAATCATAAGCCTTACCAGCTGAAGATTGTTTTTCCTTTGTAAGCAACTTCTTTTTTAATGCCTAGTTATCCAAAGACATTTGCCTTTATAATAATTACTTCTTAAAACATAGGAATATATCAAGATACAGGTCTTTTGTCATTGTTTTTCCGTAGATGTGGGTAACCCTTTGTAGGAAAAATTTTGGTAATATTACTGATGATAATGATTACAATGGTCTTAGCTTAATTTTTGTAATATCAAGCACTCTCTCATTTTAACTATGAATTTTTAGCTGAAAATCCTCAGAAAAAGACTGGAGTATTTCCTCTTGTCCTAAGTCAAGACACAATTATTTAAATGTCAGCTCTTCTCTTTCTATATGAAAAAAAAGATTTTAATATTTTGATTTTAGTGTTTGTAATTTCCTTGGTATTCTTCTTTATCTTACCTATCTTTTTTTAAATTTCATTCAGTTTATTTTGCCTCTCACCTTGCTTTTAACTTATGATTTTCTACAAAGGCCATGCCATCACATATTTTGTTTTTATACCAAAAACTTTTTAAATGTCTTGTAATTCTTGTAATAAATTATTTTCAGTCATCTGTTCCAACTTAGTGTATTTATGGTGACATGCCATTATTCTTTTCTATATTGATTTTTCCCCAAGTGTTATATTGTTGGATTTTTTTTCTGTTTTCTTGTCATTCAATAAAATAGGTCCTCTGAATTAATTCTGTGTAATAAACGGGTGTAATGATTGCCCTTGGCAGAACTCTGATCAGTAAACAGTGATCATATCTCTTTATTAGATTTAGAAGGATGGCAGGCAGATACCTAAAGACTTTATGCCAGTTCCAAGTTTCTGTAACAGTCCTTGATCTAATGCAATTCTGTTTGTGCCAAATACAGACTTTTCTATTGCTTGGCCCAGAACTCATAAATAAATGAATAATTAATGTCACCACAATTCTCATCATGCTTCCTTTCTGGCTATTGGTAGCTATAAAAATTATACTACCCAGATATTGATACCTCCACAGTGCTAGATGGACCCGTGTACATCCTTTCCTACAAGTTTTCAGACATAACTCTATCTCACTGGGATACATATGTACAAGGAGATAAGGGAGACACTTCTCTAGTAGCCAAGGCCATTTAGTTCAGGAATAGGTACCAGGGCTATGGTCTTTTGCTAAAACTTTGTGTTTCTAACCTAGATGGTGAACAGAAAGGAAGGTGGAATGGGCCACTTCCTAGCATCTAACAGGTCATTTTAATCAGTGGATAATACAGGTAGACTACCTGACATCCCCTGAATTTCAGTGATAGGGTTACAACTAGTCTTAGTTTAGGTTTGTGATGTGAGTTTTCATCTTTTATGTTGTCTGTATATAAAATCATGTGACAGGATATGCTGGGGGCTCCTAGAAAAAAGCCAGATGAAATTTTGAAATGAAAGCCAATCTTTCATTTATTGTCTTATTCCCTGGTCATTTGATCTTTTTCTCCAATAATTAAGTCACTTAAAACATCTCTGTTGTCTTATTTAAATTACTTATTCAATGCATTTGAAACATTTTATATATACAAATTTGAAACT
>NW_012103765.1:951880-954592 GCF_000951045.1 Mandrillus leucophaeus
AATATGTAACCCATATTGGATCTTAAGGATTAAGAATAATGTCTTTTGGCTACAAACTTCTGCTTTCTGGACACTGAGGTGGGGATTTGTCCCCAAAACTCTGGCAGCCCCAATATCATAGGTTTGATGGGCACAGCCCAGACTTCAGCTCTCGCACATTAAAATTGCTTATTGGCAGCGTTCCAAGGCTGGCACTGCTCACTGATGTCTCTATAGTTCTGGAGTCTCAAGGGTGGCCCTAAGCATTGCGTTAGTGGAGACTCTCTGTGATACCCTAGGGCCCCACAGTTTCACTGATAATTGTCCTACTGAGTGTTCTCTGCAGAAGCTCCATCCCTATAGCAGGTCCACACATGTGTGTATACGTGTATTCATGTATATTTTAAGACTATGTTTCACAAGAAGTCCTTTCAGGGCTACTTTTTCTCCCATTTGTTTTCCAAGTCTGATCCTCTGGGCAACCAACCATTCCTCTGTGTACCCCGAGAGGTTGTGTACAGTTTCTTTATTTATTTATGATTTTAAAAATTAACCAGTGTGTTCTGTACTGCTCATTAGGAGGTCTACTGTATTACTCAAGGAAAAGTTGTCTCTCCTTCCTGGGAGGTAGCTGGGAAAATTATTGGAACATAAAGTGATTTGAAAACTCAAACATATGTTAACCTAGAGTGCTACCTATTGTGTTGTGATCCTCTGTAGCCACAATTAGAAAAATCTGAAGCAAGAAGCGTGCTCTTTGTCCTCCAGAAATAATTTGTCTGTATAATCTGAACACAATGAAGAATTTTTTTAAATGTAGGAAAGTTCTTTGAAGAGTGAAGTCCTTTTAAGTGCTCACACTCTGGTTCAGTAGCAAGAACTTATTTTAAAATGTTTGGCTGTCTCTAAAGGGAGTTTTTATCTTGCTCAATACTGTTACTAAATACACCTTTTCATTACTGATTATAATTTATCTTCAGTTATTTTCAAGTTGTCCCAATAATGGGTAATAGGAATGGCCTTATTTCCTTAGATCCTCATTCAATGATATAAATTATTTTTAATTAACGCAACTGTAACAGTACAGTCATTTACTAGAGAGGCTTTGGGTTGAGTAATTTTCATGTCTGAGTGGCTACATTTTATGTTTCCATCAAGTCCCAGATTATGCCTTTGTAACACTACACATAAGGAAACTAAAATACAGGGGGGAATGCTCTGACTCACACAACATAAATGAAAAAAAAAATTAAAGATCACAATATTCATTCATTTTTAATCTTTCCCCTCCAATATACAGGTGGTATATTCATTATCTCAGCTCACTTTGTCAGAAATAAATCACTTTTTGTTGTTTTTAATAATTAAAAGTAAATTTAGTATTAGTTTTCTTTCCCCTTCATTTAACAATTACTAAGAAGTAATTGCTGTAAAATTTTATGAAAAGTGTCAGGCAGACTGCTGTAATTCATAACTGAAGTGATTTTTGCTGTGTCCTAACAAGATTGTTGTATTTTTCTTTTAACCAGAAATGATTATTTCCTAAGGAGTTGATTTTAGCAAAATTTTAAACATGACTTTTTGTGGACAAATGATAGAGTCAAATTTGATTGAGCACAACACCACTTTGCAATATGTTTTGAATTAAGAGGAATCCAACCACTAATAACAGAATTACCTCAAGTTGGAAATTAAATAGATAAAACCTATAGATTTATTTCTCTTATTATTAAATATTTAATGGAGAGATAAAGTCAACAGAAGTATCAGATTTCTCATTACAATCTTTGAAACAGATGTTTTAATTTATAAGTGAGGATTCTTAAATGTTATCTGTGTAACACAACTCTCTGTTCTTGATGACTAAATATTTTAAATAGAGAAAAGTAATTTTGTGGGTGACTAATTCCACAGATGGAAAATAGTGCCTACCACCTGCTTGAGAGAAACTACAACTGAGGCAGTTGTCTAAACACCTGAAATTGAGTCCTTGTTTTTTCCTTACTTGTCTCATGACCTTGAGAAAAAAAAGGTGTACTCCCTAGACCTCAGACTTCATAAGCACAATACAAAAATAATATGGTAATAAACTATTATCCATCTGTAGTCCTTGATTTGAAGCTCAACATATAAATCAAACTAATGTACAAAAAAAGGTTAATAACTTCCAGATTTGAACTGGACATAAGTATCACAAGGAGTAACATCATACTAAAATCCTGTTAATAACCTCTCAGAATTACACAAGGTAAGGCAGTTTTGTTTGTCTGCAAATATATTTTATACACATAGTAATAGAAAATAAAATCGAGAAAGCTTTTGTCAAATGCTGTCTTCTCACAAATACCACCAACATAACATGGTTCTAAATCAAAGCCCCGTTTACTGCATGTTTCGGTAAAGGGTAGTACTACCTTGTCAAAGCTGTAGTATCAGTGGGTGAATATTTATGAGGTTTTGGAGTCTGATTTAAGATATGTCTTTCAATGTAAGAATTTGACTGGATTGAGTAAGGGACATGCTATTTCAGAATTAGAGAATACAACAATTGAAAATTTCAAAGGTCTGCAGAGTAAAAAATTGTTTGATGTTATCTGGTTACAGTTTGAACAATCTTGGCATATTAAGTGTATTTATTTATTTATTTATTTTTATTTATTTATTTTGAGATGGAGTCTCACTCTGTTGCCCAGGCTGGAGTTCAGTGGCGCAATCTCGGCTCACTGCAAGCTC
>NW_012103765.1:956187-964827 GCF_000951045.1 Mandrillus leucophaeus
CAACTGTAACAGTACAGTCATTTACTAGAGAGGCTTTGGGTTGAGTAATTTTCATGTCTGAGTGGCTACATTTTATGTTTCCATCAAGTCCCAGATTATGCCTTTGTAACACTACACATAAGGAAACTAAAATACAGGGGGGAATGCTCTGACTCACACAACATAAATGAAAAAAAAAATTAAAGATCACAATATTCATTCATTTTTAATCTTTCCCCTCCAATATACAGGTGGTATATTCATTATCTCAGCTCACTTTGTCAGAAATAAATCACTTTTTGTTGTTTTTAATAATTAAAAGTAAATTTAGTATTAGTTTTCTTTCCCCTTCATTTAACAATTACTAAGAAGTAATTGCTGTAAAATTTTATGAAAAGTGTCAGGCAGACTGCTGTAATTCATAACTGAAGTGATTTTTGCTGTGTCCTAACAAGATTGTTGTATTTTTCTTTTAACCAGAAATGATTATTTCCTAAGGAGTTGATTTTAGCAAAATTTTAAACATGACTTTTTGTGGACAAATGATAGAGTCAAATTTGATTGAGCACAACACCACTTTGCAATATGTTTTGAATTAAGAGGAATCCAACCACTAATAACAGAATTACCTCAAGTTGGAAATTAAATAGATAAAACCTATAGATTTATTTCTCTTATTATTAAATATTTAATGGAGAGATAAAGTCAACAGAAGTATCAGATTTCTCATTACAATCTTTGAAACAGATGTTTTAATTTATAAGTGAGGATTCTTAAATGTTATCTGTGTAACACAACTCTCTGTTCTTGATGACTAAATATTTTAAATAGAGAAAAGTAATTTTGTGGGTGACTAATTCCACAGATGGAAAATAGTGCCTACCACCTGCTTGAGAGAAACTACAACTGAGGCAGTTGTCTAAACACCTGAAATTGAGTCCTTGTTTTTTCCTTACTTGTCTCATGACCTTGAGAAAAAAAAGGTGTACTCCCTAGACCTCAGACTTCATAAGCACAATACAAAAATAATATGGTAATAAACTATTATCCATCTGTAGTCCTTGATTTGAAGCTCAACATATAAATCAAACTAATGTACAAAAAAAGGTTAATAACTTCCAGATTTGAACTGGACATAAGTATCACAAGGAGTAACATCATACTAAAATCCTGTTAATAACCTCTCAGAATTACACAAGGTAAGGCAGTTTTGTTTGTCTGCAAATATATTTTATACACATAGTAATAGAAAATAAAATCGAGAAAGCTTTTGTCAAATGCTGTCTTCTCACAAATACCACCAACATAACATGGTTCTAAATCAAAGCCCCGTTTACTGCATGTTTCGGTAAAGGGTAGTACTACCTTGTCAAAGCTGTAGTATCAGTGGGTGAATATTTATGAGGTTTTGGAGTCTGATTTAAGATATGTCTTTCAATGTAAGAATTTGACTGGATTGAGTAAGGGACATGCTATTTCAGAATTAGAGAATACAACAATTGAAAATTTCAAAGGTCTGCAGAGTAAAAAATTGTTTGATGTTATCTGGTTACAGTTTGAACAATCTTGGCATATTAAGTGTATTTATTTATTTATTTATTTTTATTTATTTATTTTGAGATGGAGTCTCACTCTGTTGCCCAGGCTGGAGTTCAGTGGCGCAATCTCGGCTCACTGCAAGCTCCACCTCCCGGGTTCATGCCATTCTCCTGACTCAGCCTCCGGAGTAACTGGGACTACAGGAGCCTGCCACCACACCCGGCTAACTTTTTATATTTTTAGTACAGACAGGGTTTCACCGTGTTAACCAGGATGGTCTCGATCACCTGACCTCGTGATCCGCCTGCCTCAGCCACCCAAAGTGCTGGGATTACAGGCGTGAGCCACTGCACCCGGCCAATTTATATCATTCAAAATAATGTCACTTTTATTAATACAAATAATACAATACTGGTTTTAGTTAAACTTCACAAAAATCTAATCATAAATGACATCTAAATGAATAAACATATTTTTTATAGACAAGTGGAGAAGAATAATTAAGGGTGCAGTATTTGTTTCCTGTAAACATCAATGAGTCTTATTATTATTACATTCTCCTTCCCAGTAATCTGATATACATGAAGGAGCTGCCGGGTTATAATTTTAGAAATATAGAAAATTTTTAGGGAAAGCATGGAATACACATAAATATTTCACTTCGTATTGTTACTAATATATTTTAACATGATTATTTTGTAGATTGCATAGTATTCACATCAAATCTATCAATTTCCATTAATACCTATTTAAATGAAAACTAAACGTTTTACAACAGATAATGGGAGGTCTCATTAATTTGTCAGAAGAACTTTTGACTGAAAAAACTCATCTTAAATTTTAATAATAATAATAATAATTTGTACATTTATCTATACAGAGTAATTTCACCCAAATCATATTTCTGAGTGTCTATAACTTTTGTTACTGAAACACCAGAGGTTCAGTCTAGGTCCTGTTGCTCACCACACAGAAAGCCAATCACTGAGGCACTGATTATTGCCAAGGAAGAAGGCTTTAATCTGGTGCCACAGCCTAGGAAATGGGAGATTAGTCTCAAATCCATCTCCCTAAACAACTAAAATTAGGAGTTTTTATAGCAGGGAAGTAATTTAACTATGTGTGAGAAAACAGGAACTCAGGAGGGGTAAGGAAGCAATCATGATGAATGTGAGGCTTGGCCTGGCCTCTCAATGTCTGGATGGGATGATCTGCTGAGTTTCAGTTCCTTAATCCTTTTTGAGAGGCCTGGGGATCCTTTCCTGAGAAAGGAACTCAGATTAAACAAATGTTAAGTTTCAAGCTTTATGACCAGAAGAGTCAGCTTCTATGTTTATTCAAAAAAAAAAAAACTGTCCACAGGACTTTTGGGTTGGTTTCAGTTTTATTTTAGCTTCAAATTGTTTTGGAGCCACTTATTTAGTTTTCAAATATTGACATATTGAGATGACATTAAATCAGATGAAACAAAACTTTATATGTCAACGATTATTTCAAATTTTCATACTATAATTAAAATATACCAGGACAACTCAGTCTGTTCCTGAAACACCAGGGGTTCAGTCTAAGTCCAATTGCTGACTACCCAGAAAGCCAATCACGAAGACAATGAGTAATGCCAAGGTAGAAGGCTTTATTCAGGTGCTACAACCTCAGATATGAGAGATCAGTTTCAAATCAATCTCCTCAACTGACTAAAATTAACGGTTTGTATACTAGGAATGAAAAGTAATCATGTGTGAGAAAACAATTAGGGAAGACTAAGGAAGAGGAGTTTGTCAATAGGAAGCAGGTGGTCAGTTAGGTAATCATGATGAGTGAGGACTCTGGCCTCTCAGTGTCAAGATGCAGACATCTGGTAAGTTTCAGTTACTTGATAGTCTCTGGGAGGTCTGATGGTTGGTTTCCTGAGAAAAGAACTCAGATAAGACAAATGAAATTTTCTCCAGTTTTAAGATTAAGATGGTCAATTTCCATTTTTATTCACTTAATGCAATTAATTTTTAAAAAATTAAAACTGTCTTACTCCACAGTAATTGAACAATATACATGTTTAAATGCTATTTTTTAACTTCAAAGAAATTAGGTATTTGGCAGCACTAGTCCCAAGAAAAGTGGTAAAATAAATAGATATTGAAAACAAAATTAAATAAGAAAACTCAGTGTAAAAGCAAACCACTAAGATCATAACTTGAAAAAAGACACATTTTCCAGGGTGAACAGTGGTTGTAAATTACCCATGACTATAAAAAGAGATAGTCAAGATTTTTATGTGGAAAGGTATAGAACTTTAGTGAGTGAAATTAAAAACTTAGGTAATGCTAATTATCTAAGAGAGAAAATGCAAATTAATGAGAACACAAGTTTATGAAGTTAATATTTAATCTAAAATTGATTCTATATAAATCAAATTGATTCAATATAATTCTAATAATGACTAATAGAGATTTTCATGGACTGTGACAAAATAGTTTTAAATATATATATGTAAAATAAATTATTCAGGAAAGTTCTGAAGAAGAAAAGTAAGATTTGCCCTATTGTATGTTTTATATGGAATTATATTTATCAGGACAATGTGGTGTTAGTGCATCTATCGAAAAATTGATGAGTGCAGTAGGATGAGTACTTGAAACCAGGCCCATACGTGATAGAATTTTGATAAATGGACAACGAAGCCATGTAAAAATCAGCGGAGCAATGAGGCCCTTTTCAGTAAAAGGAAATTACAAGAATTTTGCTACTTATATTTAAATAATATTACATTGGATCCCTCCCCCAGATAATTTAAGAAATTTGTTGTCAAAATCAAACTAGAAACCCCTCATTAGAAAATTTAGGTTACTATCTTTTACAAACTGTAATATATAAAAATTCCTTAAACATAACACAAAGGTACCAACTGTAAAGGAAAGACAGAAATTAGACATTCTAATTTATCTAAAGATACACTAAAAGAAATGGAAAATAATAATAACAAACATCAAAAAAGTAATTTCTGATGCTCATAAATGATAAAGGATTGTTTATCAAGAAGCTATTCATAAGTCTTGCAAATTAATCTAAAAAGCTCATATAACTAATAGAAAAATGGTTAAGAGACATAAATAAACAACAGAAGAGGAAACAAATATATCTATATACATAAGTCAAGATGTTAAACATCATCAGTAACTAGGGAAATGCAAATCAAGGCAATGAAGAGATGCACTTTGAACACCCATTATGTGGAGAAAACTAAAATGATGTGGACCTATTTCTATATTTCACATTTTTCGGTGAAAATGTAAATTTGCGTAACTGCTTTGGAAAGTACATGGTACTGACTCCTAAACTAGACTTTTCACATACTTCACGACTCAGCAATTTTCCTCCTTGCTGTGTTCCCCTAAATAATCTCTTATATATGTGCAACAGGAGACAGGTGCAACAATGTTCATGTCATTACACTTCTCTATAGTAAAATCCATGAATCAAGACATATTAACTATAAATTGTTGGATCACAAATTACCCAAAAACATAATGGCTTAAAACAAGCAGCATTTATTAGTTCACAGTTTGAATCACAGTGCCTCATTCAGGGTTACTCAAAGGACTGCAATCCAGGTGATACTCAGAGTTTTAGTGAATTCAAAGCTCAATTTGGGGAAAATCTTATTTCCTTCTCACTGATCTAGCCAGTGACAGTCTTCAGTTTCTCACTGATTATTAACTAAAAACATTAATTCTTTACATGAGTCGTTCCATAGAACTACTCACAAATGGCATCTTGCTTTCCCCAGAGTGAGGGCTCTGAAAAAGAGGCAAGACGGCAGTCATTCTATTTTTACAATCTCTTCCTGCAAGTGATATCTCAACTTTTCTCCTTTTCTATTTCTCTCTCTCTCTCTCTCTATATATATATATATATATATATACACACACACACACACACACATACTTTAAGTTCTACGGTACATGTGCAGAACGTGCAGGTTTGTTACATATGTATACATGTGCCATGTTGGTGTGCTGCACCCATTAACTCATCATTTACATTAGGTATATCTCCTAATGCTATCCCTCCCCCCTCTCCCCACCCTACGACAGGCCCCAGTGTGTGATATTCCCTACCCTGTGTCCAAGAGTTCTCATTGTTCAATTCCCACCTATGAGTGAGAACATGCACTGTTTGGTTTTCTGTCCTTGCGATAGTTTGCTCAGATGATGGTTTCCAGCTGCATCCATGTCCCTACAAAGAACATTAACATCCTTTTTTATGGCTGCATAAAAAGTGTATATACGCCACATTTTCTTAATCCAGTCTATCATTGGTGGACATTTGGGTTGGTTCCAAGTCTTTGCTATTGTGAATAGTGTCACAATAAACATACATGTGCATGTGTCTTTATAGCAGCATGATTTATAATCCTTTGGGTGTATACCAAGTAATGGGATGGCTAGGTCAAATGATATTTCTAGTTCTAGGTCCTTGAGGAACCACCACAGTGTCTTCCATAATGGTTGAACTAGTTTACAGTGCCACCAACAGTGTAAAAGTGTTCCTATTTCTCCATATCCTCTCTAGCACCTGTTATTTCCTGACTTTTTAATGATCGCCATTCTAACTGGTGTGAGATGGTATCTCATTGTGGTTTTGATTTACATTTCTCTGATGGTGAGTGATGATGAGCATTTTTTCATGTGTCTATTGGCTGCATAAATGTCTTCTTTTGAAAAGTGTCTGTTCATATTCTTCACCCACATTTTGATGGGGTTGTTTGATTTTTTTCTTGTAAATTTGTTTAAGTTCTTTGCAGATTCTGGACATTAGCCCTTTGTCAAGTGGGTAGATCGTAAAAATTTTCTCCCATTCTGTAGGTTGCCTTTTGATTCTGATGGTAGTTTCTTTTGCTGTGTAGAAGCTCTTTAGTTTAATTAGATCCCATTTGTCTGTTTTGGCTTTTGTTGCCATTGCTTTTGGTGTTTTAGTCATGAAGTCCTTGTCCATGCCTATGCCTTGAATGGTATTGCCTAGGTTTTCTTCTAGGATGTTTATGGTTTTAGTTCTAACATTTAAGTCTTTAATCCATCTTGAATTAATTTTTGTATAAGGTGTAAGGAAGGGATCCAGTTTCAGCTTTCTACATATGGCTAGCTAGTTTTCCCAACATCATTTATTAAATAGGGAATCCTTTCCCCACTTCTTGTTTTTGTCACATTTGTAAAAGATCAGATGGTTTTAGATGTGTGGTATTATTTCTGAGGGCTCTGTTCATTCCATTGGTCTATATCTCTGTTTTGGTACCAGTACCATGCCGTTTTGGTTACTGCAGCCTTGTAGTATAGTTTGAAGTCAGGTAGCGTGATGCCTCCAGCTTAGTTGTTTTGACTCAGGATTGTCTTGGCGAGGCAGGCTCTTTTTTGGTTCCATATGAACTTTAAAGTAGTTTTTCCAATTCTGTGAAGAATGTCATTGGTAGCTTGATGGGGATGGCATTGAATCTATAAATTACCTTGGGCAGTAAGGCCATTTTCACGATAGTGATTCTTCCTATCCATAAGCATGAAATGTTCTTCCATTTGCTTGTATCCTCTTTTATTTCATTGAGCAGTGGTTTGCAGTTCTCCTTGAAGATGTCCTTCACATCTCTTGTAAGTTAGATTCCTAGATATTTTATTCTCTTTGAAGCAATTGTGAATGGGAGTTTCCTCATGATTTGGTTCTGTTAGTCTGTTATTGGTGTATAGGAATGCTTGTGATTTTGCACATTGATTTGGTATCCTGAGACTTTACTGAAGTTGCTTATCAGCTTAAGGAGATTTTTGGTGGAGACAATGGGGTTTTCTAAATATACAATCATGTCATCTGCAAACAGGGACAATTTGACTTCCTCTTATCCTAATTGAATACCCTTTATTTCTTTCTCTTGCCTGATTGCCCTGGCCAGAACTTCCAACACTATGTTGAATAGGAGTGGTGAGAGAGGGCGTCCCTGTCTTGCACCGGTTTTCAAAGGGAATGCTTCCAGTTTTTGCCCCTTCAGTATGATATTGGCTGTGGGTTTGTCATAAATAGTTCTTGTTATTTTGAGATACATCCCATCAATACCTAGTTTATTGAGAGTTTTTAGCATGAAGGCTGTTGAATTTTGTCGAAGGCCTTTTCTGCATCTATTGAGATAATCATGTGGTTTTTGTCTTTGGTTCTGTCTATGTGATGGATTATGTTTATTGATTTGTGTATGTAGAACCAGCCTTGCATCCCAGGAACTAAGCCAACTTGATCATGGTGGACAAGCTTTTTGATGTGCTGCTGGATTCGGTTTGCCAGTATTTTATTGAGGATGTTTGCATTGATGTTCATCTGGGATATTGGTCTAAAATTCTCTTTTTTTGTTCTGACTCTGTCAGGCTTTGGTATCAGGATGACGCTGGCTTCATAAAATGAGTTAGGGAGGATTCCCTCTTTTCCTATTAATTGGAATAGTTTCACAAGGAATGGTACCAGCTCCTCCTTGTACCTCTGGAAGAATTCAGCTGTGAATCTGTCTAGTCCTGGACATTTTGATTGATAGGCTATTAATTATTGCCTCAATTTCAGAGCCTGTTATTGGTCTATGCAGGGATTCAACTTCTTCCTGATTTAGTCTTGGGAGGATGTATGTGTCCAGGAATTTATCCATTTCTTCTAGGTTTTCTAGTTTTCTTTTTTTGCACAGAGGTGTTTATAGTATTCTCTGATGGTAGTTTATATTTCTGTGGCATCAGTGGTGATATACCCTTTATCATTTTTTAGTGTGTCTATTTGATTCTTCTCTCTTTTCTTCTTTATTAGTCTTACTAATGGTCTATCAATTTTGTTGATCGTTTCGAAAAACCAGCTCCTGGATTCATTGATTTTTTGAAGGTTTTTTTATGTCTCTATCTCCTTCAGTTCTGCTCTGATCTTATTTTTTGCCTTCTGCTAGCTTTTGAACGTGTTTGCTCTTGCTTCTCTAGTTCTTTTAATTGTGATGTTAGGGTGTCAATTTTAGATCTTTCCTGATTTCCCTTGTGGGTGTTTAGTGCTATAAATTTCCCTCTACACACTGCTTTAAATGTGTCCCAGAGATTCTGGTATGTTGTGTCTTTGTTCTCT
>NW_012103765.1:965352-980082 GCF_000951045.1 Mandrillus leucophaeus
TTTCTGCCTTCATTTCGTTATGTACCCAGTAGTCATTCAGGAAGAGATTGTTCAGTTTCCATGTAGTTGAGCGGTTTTGAGTGAGTTTCTTAATCCTGAGTTCTAGTTTGATTGCACTGTGGTCTGAGAGACAGTTTGTTATAATTTCTATTCTTTCACATTTGGTGAGGAGTACTTTACTTCCAACTATGTGGTCAATTTTGTAATAAGTGCGATGTGGTACTGAGAAGAATGTATATTCTGTTGATTTGGGGTGGAGAGTTCTGTAGATATCTATTAGGTCCGCTTGGTGCAGAGCTGAGTTCAATTCCTGGATATCCTTGTTAACTTTCTGTCTTGTTGATCTTTCTAATGTTGACAGTGAGGTGTTAAAGTCTCCCATTATTATTGCATGGGAGTCTAAGTCTCCTTGTAGGTCTCTAAGGACTTGCTTTATGAATCTGGGTGCTCCTATATTAGGTGCATATATATTCAGGATAGTTAGCTCTTCTTGTTGAATTGATCCCTTTACCATTATGTATTGGCCTTCTTTGTCTCTTTTGTTCTTTGTTGGTTTAAAGTCTTGTTTTATCAGAGACTAGGATTGCAACCCCTGCTTTTTTTGTTTGTTTGTTTGTTTTCCATTTGCTTGGCAGATGTTCCTCCATCCCTTTATTTTAAGCCTATGTGTGTATCTGCATGTGAGATGTGTCTGTTGAATACAGCACACTGATGTGTCTTGACTCTTTAATCCAATTTGCCAGTCTGTGTCTTTTAATTTGAGCATTTGTCACATTTACATTTAAAGTTAATATTGTTATGTGTGAACTTGATCCTGCCATTATGATGTTAGCTGGTTATTTTGCTCGTTAGTTGATGCAGTTTCTTCCTAGCATCGGTGGTCTTTACAATTTGGCATATTTTTGCAGTGGCTGGGACCTGTTGTTCCTTTCCATGTTTAGTGCTTCCTTCAGGAGCTCTTGTAAGGCAGGACTGGTGGTGACAAAATCGCTCACCATTTGTTTGTCTGTAAAGGATTTTATTTCTCCTTCACTTATGAAGCTTAGTTTGGCTGGATATGAAATTCTTGGTTGAAAATTTTTTCTTTAAGAATGTTGAATATTGGCCCCCACTCTCTTCTGGCTTGTAGCGTTTCTGCTGAGAGATCCACTGTTAGTCTGATGGGCTTCCCTTTGTGGGTAACC
Organism: Mandrillus leucophaeus; assembly: GCF_000951045.1. NCBI lineage: Eukaryota > Metazoa > Chordata > Mammalia > Primates > Cercopithecidae > Mandrillus > Mandrillus leucophaeus. The sequence continues at coordinate 966,537 of NW_012103765.1, forward strand.
TGACCTTTCTCTCTCTCTGTCTTTAACATGTTTTCCTTCATTTCAACTTTGGTGAATCTGACAATTATGTGTCTTGGAGTTGCTCTTCCCAAAGAGTATCAATCAAGTGGAAGAAAGGGTATCAGTGATTGATGATCAAATGAATGAAATGAAGTGAGAAGAGAAGTTTCAAGAAAAAAGAGTAAAAAAAAAATGAACAAAGCCTCCAAAAAATAAAAGACTATGTGAAAAGACCAAATCTATGTCTGATTGGTGTACCTGAAAGTGACAGGGAGAATGGAACCAAGTTGGAAAACACTCTTCAGGATATTATTTAGGAGAACTTCCCCAAACTAGCAAGTCAGGCCACCATTCAAATTCTATTTCATAGAAGGAAGTCCAAATTTTAGGAGAGTAGCTAACATAATTGTGAGAATAGTGGGATACAGGGATTATTGGGAGCCATCTTTTTTTTGGTTTTTTTTTTTTTTTTTTTTTTTGAGATGGAGCCTCACTCTGTCACCCAGGCTAGTGTGCAGTGGTTGATATCCGCTCACTGCAACCTCCACCACCCAGGTTCAAGTGAGTCTCCTGCCTCAGTCTCCCAAGTAGCTGGGACTACAGGCACACACCATCACAACAAGCTAATTTTTGTATTTTTAGTAGAGACAGGGATTCCCCATGTTGGCCAAGATATTCTCAGTCTCTTGACCTTGTGATCCGCCGGCCTTGGCTTCCCAAAGTGCTGAGATTACAGGCGTGAGCCATTGCACCTGGCCCAGGAGCCACCTTAAATACAACCTACCACGGCACCCATATGCCTAGCAAAGGCAGAGAAAATCAATTATAGTGTAGTCACACAATGGAATATCATACAATATAAAAGATGAGAAAAATACAGAGACTCACATATTTCTAAATCTTATCAATACAATATCAAGTGAAATAAGTAAATCCCTTCAAATCACAAAGAATGTTATACACATTAAAGTTTTTAGGAACAATTTTTATTTAAATATATTATACTTTTAAGAAATACATATAAATATATGTATTTTTAAATATATATTACTCAAGCATATAAACTACATATAATGCGTATAAATATAATAATATATAAAATATAAATGTATTTTATGCAGATATAAATATTTATAAATATTTCTCTTAATGTACAAATAACTTTTAATATATTTCACACATATACACATGGCAGCAAGATGGGTTTGTACAGAGGACCCTGTAACTAGATTTAGATTATTATGGAGGTTTCAACTTTTTGTTGGATAATGATTTTGAAGATACCAATACCTTGTTAAAAATTTAAACATGGGCCAATAAAGAGAGTGCAAAGTAGCCAAAGAATTACATGTGTTGATTCTGCCTGCTATGGTCCAATTGAACAAACAACATCAATCACTATAAGAAGCGGTGGTCTAATTCCATTGAACAAACAAAAACAACATTAACAACTATAATAAAGCAGTGGTCAGATATGGTCTAATGTAAAAGGTAGGGGGAAAAGGATGAAAAACATGAGAAGAAAAGTAAATCTTCAATTTTGGTCATCATCTTTGAGAGAAATAGTAAATTTCTGGTTTCTTCCTGGATAAAAAGGTATTATAATACCTTTCATATTATAATAGGTATTACAATAGGTAGACAGGTCCAATGCACGCTGATTATCAGCAGCTCTGACCAGTGGAAAAACCATTTTCAGTCCTCCTGACTGGTGTGCCCATGACTGTTGACATTTCCCCAGCCTTGGCCAGGAAAACTCCTGGAAATGACACTGCATTTGAACAACATTAGCAACTCTAGCTACTGTGCTGTACTCAAACTCTTGTATCTTGCTATTATAGCCCGTAAATCTGCTGTTTTCCATCTGGGCTTTAACGTCTCTGCAAGGTACTATGTATAGCCTTTCATCATGAAACAACAACAACAACAACAAAGCCAGGAAAAAGTCACCAGCCTATTTCCACTTCTTTCAGCTATGTTTTGGAAGACGCTAGAGAAGGTATGTTGACTAATTATTGATTCAACATACATTTGGGTCATTTTGAATTAGTAAGAACCCATCTAACACAAATATTTAGCTGCTGTTGCCATCAACAACAAAGAAACTAGGAGAAAAATGTATGATTATAAACAATGTAATAACTTAGTATAGATACCCCAATTAGATGTGTTCAGAATTCATAGAATAACCAAAGAAAAGTATGTTTAATTCTACCTGCAGGACTAATGATTATGTTCAAAAAAATACCAATGGGCTCATGCTGCACTTACCAAGAAATATACAAGTAATTGAGCAATTAAATATACATTAAATATACATAGTAATTAAATATATGACAGATTAAAAATAAACAGACAACTTGCTTTCTTATCTCACTCTCCCCTGACCTAGAGCTCCATAAGGTAGACTTTACTGTTTACCATGTGCTTGACCCACATCAAAAATCAAAGGTTGCATGATTTTTTGTTTTATACGATTTTATAGTAAAAACAATGGAAAATGATCCCTCGAAATTTTTTAACTGTCAATCTCAGCTGAGAATAATCCCTTGAACTTTCTAACTTTAATTTGCAAAAGAATTTTGACTTTTAATTTCTCCATAAACACCTAACAGTATTTAGATAATATGGATATGTTTAAGAAAAAAAAAATAGATTTGCGGAAAGTACTCAAAGAGGTATTGGCTAATATTCAAGCGAATATACCTTTATAAGATAAATTCCAGTTAAACTTTGTCTTGAAACAATATAAACAGGAAGTCACTGCATAACTCTAGGTAACGTGAGACCATAACAAACTAAGGCCAGATCAGGTCTACCTGTTGATTTAATGGTATCATTTTACTGGTGATATTATTCAACTCAAGATGATGGAAGTGGATGAGACTTTTTTGAATCACTTGTTGATTTCAGAGGACCCAAGATTTTTCAGTTCTATAATTCTGGGAAATCACAAGACAACATCCAGAGGAATATGTTACAAGCCAGCAATAACATCTGATGTAGAAAGCAAAGAGAACAGAAATAATGGCTCAATTTTACGAAACAGAACCACAATTACAGTAGAAGAAAAAGGAGCTAACTTTAAGAAGTTAAAGTATTAGAACATCCAGTAGCTGCCTGAAAGTGATAGTTGTATATCACAAGAAAAAAGAACATTAATATCGTATAAACCGCAGTAAAATGAAATGAGGCAGAAATGCATATTTAAAATAGAGAACGCTTTCTATCTCAGAAAAATAAGTGTTCCCAAGAGTACAATGCTTCAATTTGGGATTTTCACAAACCACTAAAAACATATACTTACAAAACAGCAATAGGAGCTTTAGTTCACACACCTGTTGAAAATCCCTAACTGAAACAATTATAGGGATGCATGGGTTACTTTTCCAACAGGAAAATATCATAGGTATAAGAAATTCTATTGCAAAAGCAGTGGCACTATCTACTGTAGCACAGGGAAATGCATGCTCAAAGGAAAGAGTAGGAGTCGTGTTGTTAGGTAAAACCCATATACAATGCAACATCAGAGTACCAAAAATAATGGCCTACAGAAGAAATGGAAGTTTGAAATATTCTGATTGAGAAAGACACCACAATAAGTCCTGGTGAATGAACTATCACTGAAAATTTCTAAATTTTGCAGAAAGAAATATTCAAATGTTTTTCTCTGAGACGAGACAATATCCATCATCCCATCAAAAATACATTAAATCATACTGTGATAACGATTTTAGCATAGAAGTTATATCCTAATGAGTTTAAGCTTATAGGTCCTTTAGGCATTAAACTGATTTGCTGTGGAGGCATCCAACGTATCTTTTCCCTGTCAAATACATAGCCTACATTTTCCAATCTTCCTTATATTTAAGATTGGCCATACTACTACGTTCTTACTAATGGAATGTGAGCAAAAATGATGTACACTACACACAGGCCTGATGCATGAAAACTTCTCCCACGATCCTCAGCTCTCTTCTGTGATGATCCTCAGCACGCTTCGACCTGTTGGATATGAATGCTCTAGTTGACTTTGGAAGCCTTGCCATGAAGTCTACAATCAGCATACAATGGTATAGAGTGGAGTCTTATTTCCCATTCCACACCACCTCCCTTGAACAGAAAATAAACTTGGACTGTGCGAAGCCATTAAAATATAGACGTTTGGCTGGGTGTGGCGGCTCACATCTGTTAACACCCAGCACTTTTGGAGGCCGACGTTGGGCAGATCACTTGAGCCTAGGAGTAAGCCTGGGCAACATCGTGAAATCCTGTCTCAACAAAAATATACAAAAATTAGCCAAGCATGGTGGTGTGCACCTTAGTCTTAACTACTGGGGAGGCTGAGGTGTGAGGTTCACTTGAGCCTGGGAGGTGAAGGTGTGTCCGGAATTGGTGGGTTCTTCGTCTCCCCGACTCCAAGGATGATGCCTCCGACCCTCACAGTGAGTGTTACAGTTCTTAAAAATGGTGTGTCCAGAGTTTGTTCCTTCAGATGTTCAGATATATCTGCAGTTTCTTCTTTCTGGTGGGTTTGTGGTCTTGCTGACTTCAGGAGTGAAGCTGCAGACCTTCGCGCTTTGGAAGGTGGCGCATCTCGAGTTGTTCATTCTTTCCTGTGGGTTGCTGGTCTGGCTGGCTTCAAGAGTGAAGCTGCAGACCTTGGCAATGAGCGTTACACCTCACAAAGGTGGTGTCAACTCGAAAAGTGAACAGTAACAATACTTACTATAAACAAAAATGAAACAAACATCCCACAGCACACACAGGAACTAGACCCGATTACCGCTGCTGGCTCTGGGAGTCTCCTTTTATTCCCTTATGTGGCCCCACCCACATCCTCCTGATTGGTCCACTTTACAGAGCGCTTGGTCTATTTTACAGAAAGCTGATTGGTCCACTTTACAGAGAGCTCATTGGTCTGTTTTGACAGAGTGCTGATTGGTGCATTTACAATCCCTGAGCTAGACACAGAGTGCTGATTGGTGTGTTTACAATCCTTTAGCTAGGCACAGAGTGTTAGACAGAAAAGTTCTCCAAGTCCCCACTAGGTTAGCTAGATACAGAGTACTGACTGGTGTATTTACAAACCTTACACTAGACACAGGGTGCTGATTGGTGCGTTTACAAACCTTGAGCTAGACACAGAGTGTTGATTGGTGTATTTACAATCCCTTAGCCATAAATAAAGGTTCTCCAAGTCCCTACTAGGCTCAGGAACACAGCTGGCTTCATCTAGTGGATCCTGCCAGTCCCCGCGGGTGCACTGCGGGAGTTGTCTGCCAGTCCCCGCGCAGTGGGCCGGCACTCCTCAGCCCTTGGGTGGTTGATGGGACAGGGCACGGCGGGGAGCCGGAGCCGGCGTTTTTCGGGGAGGCTTGGGCCGTGCAGGAGCCCATGGCAGGGGAGAGGCTCCCGCTTGGCAGGTTGTGGGGTCCTGAGCCCTGCAGGGAGGCAGCTGATGCCCAGTGAGAATTACAGCGCAGCAGCGGCAGGCCTGCACTGCTGGGAGACACAGCGCATCCTCTGCCCGGGTGCTAAGCCCCTCACTGTCCGGCTCCGCCGCCGGCGGCTGGGAGTACGGCCCGCGAGCCCAAGCCCACCTGGAACTCGGGCTGGCCCACGAGCACCTCAGTGTAGCCGGTTCCCTCCAGCGACTCTCCCTCCGCACCTCCAGGCAAGCAGAGGGAGCCGGCTCTGGCCTCGGCCGGCCCAGAGAGTGGTTCCCACAGTGCAGTGGCGGGCTGAAAGGCTCCTTAAGCCCATCAGAGTGGACGCGGAGACGGAGAAGGCGCAGAGAGCGAGGGCTGCTAGCACGTCACCTCTCAGAGGTTGCAGTATGTCGCAATCATCCCACTGCACTCCAGCCTGGATGGCAGAGTTAGACTCTGCCTCAACAACAACAACAACAACAACAACAACAACAACAAAAAAGTTGTTTATCTGCTATAGCACCTTATTTACATTGTGAATATTCTCATAGATTGATTAGTCTTCCAGCATGGGTGAAACCAAGACAATTGTACTCCTCTTTCCTTCCTCTAGCATCACTGATTTTATGCCTTGAGTTTGGCATCATTAACCTGGATAGCTAACGAATCAACCACTGTGTTCATTATGAGAACGTAATTTTGCTCGAGGCAGTTATAGGGTTTGGATGTTAGTACGGACAATGATTTTTAGTGGTCTCTGATATTTAGGATTATTTAATAGAAGAACCTCTGAAAGTCTAGATGAACATGTGAAGACCTACAAGGAACATATCTACTCTATAAATGGGGTCCTTGGTTAAAGCTGAGGAAGAAGCACCATGTCCACACAGGCATTGGAATGAGACTACTCTGGCTGAAACAAGAAAGAATAGTAAATAGAGAAGGATAAACTCGTAATTTATTTGATTACAATTCTTTAGATTTTAATTTGCATGTGTATTTGATACTTTGGCTTTTAATTTTTCCATAAGATCTGTTGATAAATCTGAATTATATTTGAAATTGAGCTTTCCATATGTTGCTGTATGTTAGACCATGCTGCCCTTTCATTTATTTGCAAATCATTAAACAAACTCTTTTGGATATCATAACATACATAATGATGGGTGTATTTGCTCATTTTCACACTTTTATAAAGCACTGCCCAAGACCAGTTAATTTATAAAGAAAAGAGGTTTAATTGACTCACAGGTCAGCATGGCTAGGGAGGCTTCGGGAAACTTAGAATCATGGCAAAAGGTGAAGGGGAAGCAAGGCACCTTCTTCACAAGGCAGCAGAAAAGAGAAGTGTCCAATGAATGGGGAAGAGCCCCTTAAAAAACATCAGATCTTGTCACTGTCACCATAACAACATGGGGGAAACTACCCCCATGATTCAATTACCTCCACTTGGTCTCTCCCTTGACATGTGGGGATAATGGGGTTTATGGAAATTACAATTCAAGATGAGATTGGGGTGGGGACAGAAAGCCTAACCATATCAGTGGGGAATTGAATAAGAAGTAAGTTTTAATCTTGAGAAAAGAGTAAACCAGAATTAGTTAAATTTAATAGGCTTTAATAACCAATTTCAGAACTTTTTAGTGAAGGCTAAACTAAGTATTGGTTAGGCCCAGGATGACACCAAGAGGAACAAAAATTGGTCTAAAAGAAAACGCCTTGGTGTGTTGACAGAAGGACCATAGTAACACACCACCCAGCAGTCAAAAAGTAATACTTTGTCCGTCTTTTCTCTGATTTCTGCATTTGTTGATCAATTGATTCTAAACTCTGTAAAGGAAGAAGAATGTCATTTTCTAAAACCATAAAATTCCATATTTTACTATGTGCCAGTACCTCTTCGAGAAACATATAAATATGTGATAAATGGGAACTAAGAAAGAATAAAATCTATTAAGTATGCCAGTTCAGACAGGAGAAAACAAGAGACATCTATTTTCATTCCTGTACCACTAACTAGTGGGTGAATATGAGCTAAGCATCAATTTTCCAACAATCAATATGCAACCAAACTTGTATTTTTCTTTATTTTCAGCAAGACAGCCTTAACATTCCTCTCAGTGGGGCTAAACTTGAGACAGGTTTATTTCTGATGATGGGCCCCTGATGTCCTTTTTCTTAGGGTATTTATTTTAGAAAACTGGCAATTATAAACCCTTCCTCTGCTTTTTCGAGATATGTCTTCTCCCAGCCTCTTACCCATTTTACAACCCAGAAATGCCTTTCTCAAGGACCTGGCAGCCATCCCTTTGAAATGTAATCATTAACTAAGACAGCACTCCTAACCTCTGTCTCTTTGGGAGAGTAGGAGCCTAACTTCAATACTTCCAATTGGCAAATACAGATGGCCTAATCACATGGACTTCCTTCTCCATAATGTCCTCTAGTTTTTTTTTTTTTTTTTTTTTTCCCCACTAGCTCAACCCAGTACTTAAACAAAAAACAAACAAAGAATACTTTGTCTTTTATTTCACTGGAAGTGAGTTTACTCTCTTTCCCCATGGTAACATTCTTAATTCCTATTGCAATAGTCTTAAATAAAAAGTTCTCCTTAACCTGTTTAACTCTGGTGTAATTTCTCTTTGATATCCTCATTTATACTCTTCACTTGTGAAAATCCATGACCAAAGTGACACATTTGTTGTATTATTTTTCATGAAAGCTATTGTGAACTTTGTGAGATTCTTTGTTTAATAAGGTATGCCAGAATCAGATGAGTATAACACTAACTTGTTCAACCTGTGGCTCATGGGCTACATGTGACCCAGAATAGCTTTGAATGCATCCCAACACAGGCTCGTCAACTTTCTTAAAGCAGTATGAGTATTGTGCAATTTTTTCTTTTTTTAGTTCGTTAGATCCAGTTAGTGTTAATGTATTTTATGTGTGGCTCAAGACGATTCTTCTTCTTCCAGTGTGGCCCACAGAAGCCAAAATATTGGTCAACCTTTGTATAACAGATTGAAACTATATATAAGTCAGTTCATGAAGGGAAGTCACATAGGAATCAGGACCTCCTGTTGCTTTTCTCATAATATGTTATCTTACTTAATTTCTGAAGATCATTCTTGTGGTCTGTATGCAATTCCTTGTGATATGTTTATGAATCAGGAGAGTGGAATGAATATCATATATTATCTCTAGTGTCTAATTCTCAAACTAAGAAGGCAGAGGTTTCATAATAGATTTTTAATCTATAGTTGCCAAAGGGATTGAATGTTGTATCAGTTACTCGTTTAATCACATATGTTTTACCACAATTTTCAGATTTATTGTCACAAATGTTCGTGTAAACTAGGGAAGAGATTATGATAAAATATTATTTTAAAAAATGCTTTATATGTAAACTAGTGTAATCTTTTAATGTTATGTGTAAAGAGAGAGATGATTCACCATAATTCTTCTTTGCCTTGCACATAAAAGATGGTAAATGAATATTTGTTATATAAAAATAAGTTCATAAAAATAATGTTGTGAGTTGTTTAGTCTTATAAAGAATGGGACTACTCTGGCTGAAACAAGAAAGCTGGCATACAGAAAGTTCACATGCCAGCTTCCTGATTTGATGTCACCAATTACGAATATTTATTATGAAACTTAGATGAAATTGTTTTTATTCATTTACTTATTTAATTAATATATATAATGAACTCAGTTTCCTTTCAGAAATTATTCTTAGGCCTGGAAATAGAGAGATAAGCAAAAATAAATAGGTTAATAAAAACCTTGACCCTTATGAGCTTTATATGTTAGTACCAGTAGAGAGATGTCAAACAAAGAAGTAAAATATATGATATCTGGCTTTGTGAATTAATAAAAAGAAAATATTTCCTAACACTGGAGTTTAAAGAAGAATGGATTTCATCCTGCCGAATATGCCCAACTAAAGTATATATATTTTTTTCTATTAAGAAGTACCGTTCTTTTCAGAATATTTTCTTAAGGAAAGTTGTCAGGGTCAAGAAGACAGTGAACTTCATTTAAGTTTATTTTCTTCTTGGTACTATGTTGTTGTAAATCTCCTTGACATTTGCAAATTTATTTAACCATTCTGTAGAGTGAGGACACTAAGTCTTATGTATCTCTATTTTTTTTTCCATATAGCGCTTTGTAGCTTGGCATGGTGCCTTCCTTCTCTTGTCTCTGTTGCTTGGGAGGCTGAAGTGAGAGGATTGCTTGAGGCCAAGAGTTAGAGACCAGCCTGAGCAATACAGAGAGATTTGTCTCAAAAAAAAAAAAAAGCTTTGTGGAGGTTTCAGGTGAAGTGATGGAAACTATAAACATTAATACCCAGATTACTAGGCAATAATTTTGTCATATTAAATTGAAAAGTTTTGCAATTAATAAGCATGCTATAACATTATATATAGACTTAAAACCTCAAAGAATTTAAACCTAGGCAACAACAGATTTCAAATATAGAACTAAATCTAGTTATCATAGGCTGAATCAAATGACTTCCATGTCACTTCATGATACTTACGAATATGGGAGAAATAGGTTCTAGGTTTTCTTTATCCTTTTACTGGAAATTAACATTATACTCTTTCTTACTCAATTTTACTACAGGGTTTTATGTTGAAATAAGCTTTCTTTTACAGGTCTAGAATTAAATCAATATAAATGCAAGCAGATGTAGTTGTCCTTTTGAATTCTTGTGTGGGAAGATGGTATAAAGATTATTTAGGCCAGTCTGTCCATTTCTAGAGATCAAGAGTTAAATCTCAAAGCAATACTTCTGAAATAGAATTATAATCTTGCTCCTCTGACACTCAGCTCATCAATATTTATTCCAGTATTTTATACTGCATTGCTTGCTTTAAGTTGTATTTGGTATGCAATAGTACTGGAGCAGGATAAATCAGTAGCACATCATAATATGTTAAGAATTCAGAATACAGTGTGTTCAGAGCAACTTTGCTTCTTGACACAGGATAGCTCTTGAGCAATCAAATATGGGCCATTCTTCCCTATACTATTGTTTTGTCTTTTTTTTTTTTAATTTTGGAAACTAAGAATTAGAAATCCTAGCCAACTACCTGAGTGTATGTGCCAATTATATTTAGTCAAATAATTTATATTTCGTAAAATATAAATTATTTATATTTATATTTATTTACATTTATATATATATTTATATTTAGTTATTTATATTTGTATTTAGTCAAATAGTCTCCTAAGGTTGAGGAACAAACTTACTTATTTTGAAAGAGCAAGTTGAAAATTTTAACAAAATTTGATTCATTATTTTGGTGTAAAGTAGTTTATTTAAAATATAAAACAATACTGGTTTGACTATAATGAATGTTTTACTGGTCCTGATACAAATTTTGTCCATATCAGCACACAAATCACATAAACAGAATTTACTGAGGGGGAAATAACGGCGATCTCAATAGTACCACATGTGTTTTCCCCAACATATTCATTGTTTCCTCAAAAAAGTTCTTACTAAACATCATATTGATTTTTTCTTTTCTGTTCGTATAAATTATTCATTCACTTATGTAACAACTATACATCGAGTTTTTTTAATGCATTGAAATCTTATTAAACTCTAGGGATATGCACATGGACTGAACCTAATCCTTCAGCTGAAGGAAATTCATGGTCTACTGGCAGAGTTGGGCATTAATCATGACATTTCATTGAAGGTCAAGATGAAAGAAAGAGAGGTGATTACTGAAACAATGAAGTAAAGACTAAGCAAACAGATGTAGAGATCATCCTTTGTGATGGAGGGTAGAAAAAACAGGTAAATAATACCACTAAGTAATGTAAATCATGTAGGTAATACCAGTAAGTAATGTAAAACATGTAAGTAATGCCAGAGATCACTCTTTGTGATGAAGGGCAGAAAACCCATGTAAGTAATACCAGTCAGCCAAAGAAGTTCCGGATGGTAGGCTTCTGAGCCAGGGCTGTAAAATAAAAGTGCAAGCCATAAACAGGCACATATGCAATTACAGTTTTCTAGTAGCTACATTAAAAAGTCAAAGAAAACTGGCAAAATTAATTTATACCATTATTTAATCAATATATACTAAATGTTATCATTTCAATATATAATATTATGAAAATATTAGAGATATATTTTACATTGTTTGTCCTTAATATTTTAAATGTATTTTACAAATATAGCACATTTGATTTGGAAAAGCCATATTTCAAGTGCTTGACAGTCACATGTGGCTAATAGCTTCCTTATAGAATAGTGATGTTTTAGACTGCTGGGTTCTATATTCTCCATGGAGAAAAAGTGGCATTATGATTTGAAGGTGTTACATGATAGGGTAAGAAGAGAAAACCATTGAAGACTTGCAATGGCCACTGAAGACAGAGTGGTGACCATTAGGGAGATATGAACCTGTTGTGTTACTCTTTGGAAGACCTTTTAGATGTTGTTCAACACTATCTGCCCTTTCAGGACATCTTTCAGTTGCCAGGGCCATTTACTTATATTTTAATACAGTTGCTGCTAAGCATCATAATAGCTTATGTAGGTGGGTAAGGACAATAAAAGAGAGTTCCAGAATTCTCTTCACTTGGAATAAATCTAGTTTATTCTACTCTAAAAAAGGCCAGTTTGCTATAAGAAACTCACAAAATACAGCTGGAATCAGTAACGCTTTACTCCCCAAATCAGAGATCCAAGTCATGTACTCTCCGCTGTGTGATTTTTATGTGGCTAAAATTAATCGTATTTTTCATGACTTGGATGCCTTTGCAGAGGGGTGTCTGTTGGAGGGATATTAAAGTAACACATCCCCAGCTCTACATAACAATGATCTTAAAATTTACCTTTGTTTGCCCCTTTATTTCAAACTATAGGGCAGCTAGAATTCCGAGAGGCACAATAGACAGTAGTTCATCAGCTGTGAGGTTTAGATATGTATTTTTAAAACTTAGCGCTAATCTTGACTTCTATACTTTTGTTTTTTTTTCCATTCTCTCTAGCCATGCTAGAATGTAAGTTCCTTTAGGGTGGGGATTTTGATAGTGTTCTCCACTTAATGTATCTTCAGCACCAAAAACAGTGCCTGGCGAGAGTAGTGGCTTAATGACTATTGAAGAGATTTTCACAATTGATCTTTCATGTTCAGCACAACTCAGGTGGAACTGGAATTGGGTGTTACAAAATTACGGTGTAACCAATTGCAGGGTTGTTTGAGGTTTTTTTAATGGCCTGCACTTTGAGCAGCTGGTTCTGGCAAAAGTGTGGATGAGAAATCTGGTAAAGCAGATATTGGAGGCAAGAAGAGGTCACAGTTATCAACTCAGCAATCAATAAAACTCAAGCATAATTGTTAGACTGAATGGTGTGATATTTCCACAGCCCAGTAGAAATGGCCTAATTTAATGCAATAGTGGCAGCCAAGGTTTTCTCATAACCATAGAACTGTGTTGCAAAAATTAGACCATTAACCTCATAATTCACAGTTCAAGATAATTGTCACCATCAGGCAAGTACTTGGATTATTTGTCAGGTATGCAATACTCTAACTTCCCCAGCCAATTAATGCCTTCTAACAATTTCAATGAGACTTCAGTATGAAATTGACACAATTCAAATTCAATCCTAATTACAACTGTAGATGAAAACTAGAGATGGTTTTACTTTGGTTTATTTCTCAATATCTTTAAGTAACATAAAAAGTATTTCTATTTCTTCTTTTTCTCGATATTGATGACTTTTACTTTTGTGGGTTTAGCTTTTCTTTCCATTCTTTCTAGGCACCACCAACTGAGAAACCACTACAACAAAGTTGATCCTGTTTTCTTTCTTGCAATTCTCATTATGATCTTATTTCCTTGAACCTCTATAATTTGCATATCTCTGCTTCATGCATAATCATAACAAATTGCTCTTGTGAATTAATCAGTTAATGTGAGTAAAGCATTTAGTACTTCTGTCATATTAAACACCATGTATGTGTTATTTTCAATAACTGAATGACTAAACTTCTTCTAACCTGACATACATACATAAGTTTTACTGTTGAAAGCAGATGGTGATGAGAGAAAAGGAAAGCCAGTAGTGATTTATGGAATCA
>NW_012103765.1:982522-984352 GCF_000951045.1 Mandrillus leucophaeus
AACAAATGTAATCCAGCATATAAACAGAACCAGAGACAAAAACCACATGATTATCTCAATAGATGGAGAAAAGGCCTTTGACAAAATTCAACAGCCCTTCATGCTAAAAACTCTCAATAAATTCAGTATTGTTGGAACATATCTCAAAATAATAAGAGCTATTTATGACAAACCCACAGCCAATATCATACTGAATGGGCAAAAACTGGAAGCATTCGCTTTGAAAACTGGTACAAGACAGGGATGCCCTCTCTCACCACTCCTATTCAACATAATGTTGGATCATATTTTTTATAGCAGAAATAATTTGTACCTGTCCTGGACAGAATTCATTTTTATGGCTATCATTAAAAAATTCTACTTTTTTATATTTTCTAAAAGAGAATATATCCTTATAGAGTTATACACTATCCTAATCAATAGTTAATAACATGTCTAACAAATTGCATACCCCTGAAGTATTAGTTAATCCTTAGGTAGGCTTGATCAATGTCCAGCACATCACTGGAAGAACACGCAATCATCTCGTTTGTCTATTTATAATTTTTTCTGAATAATTCCTTCACCACCATATTATGTGGGGTTGGAATAGAGATACCTTCTTTGCTCCTACTCTAATATAATTTCTGGTTTATGAAATACTCTATCATATTATATGATCTGCTCCTGCTTCTCTCCATGGAAGCTTATTATCATGCCTATTCATCTGTCCTCTTGTCATCCATCAACCTTGTGGACAGGAGCCTCACTCGTGAAGGTTCAGACATGTGACTCACAATCTTCCCACCTCACTCTTTCACCATCCTGGGTGACATGAACATCCCACTTGTAATCTGACTGACCCATTGGACTCTCAGTTTTATATCTTCTTAGACTTAAATAAGATCCTCTCCCTTTATTTTGTCTCTCACTCTCAAAGTTATGCATATTATTTCACTAACCAGAAGTTGGTACTTCTGAAATGTAACTTCCTACAACATAAAAACAAATGCGTATACTTCTAGTTTACTTGCAAATCTATTCTCACTAAGCCTGTCATCAACCTCATGAAAATCTTTTGTGAACTGACTGATCTTTTTTTTTTTTTTTTAATCTGGAATTATCTCCTTTCACCTCATTCTATTGGCTAGGAATTCATCCTCATAACACAAACTATTGTCTTTGTGCTATTTTATTTCACATGTGCATAGAAGAACACCATTCCTATAAAACACAATGATCTATTATTTCTATTCATGTTTCTGGACAGGCACTGCCACTGTTGAAGTCACACATCTGTACAGATTAGTGCTACCATATGTTATAGCTGCCAAATCCAGTCGGGTCATAAACACAGCCCTAAAATTCTACTAGTTTTTCTTCAACCAGTAACTTTTCTCATTATTCAAAATCAATTAAGTTAAGCCTCTCTATTCTACTCAAATCTTTAACTTCCTCCTTATAAGCCAAACTCCACATTGCTCTCTTATTGCTGCAGATGAGAGTACTTAAAATGTTACAGGAAAAAAAGTAAAAGACATCAGCCAGGATATCTCTCAATTTCTTCCCAGAGCTGATGTGTAATCCTATCTGCATTTGTGTCCATCTTTTATTATCTCAGGATATTAAGAGGGCTGTATATCTCCTGATACATAAGGCCAATTCTTTACCAGTGCTTTGAAACCCATTGACATCTGAAAGTGACGCTATTGGAGTTACAATTTCTGTCCTATAATTGCATCTTTCTTTCTCTGCTGGCTCATCTAAATTAATTTATCAACAAACTTTGATAAAACAATCTTTACTCCTTCTACCCTCTACTAGCTATTATTTCTTTGCTTCTATATGGAC
>NW_012103765.1:987787-989712 GCF_000951045.1 Mandrillus leucophaeus
TAATGACCTCCAGCTCAGTCCATGTTGCTGCAAAGGAAGTAATCTCGTTCTTTTTTATGGCTGAGTAGTATCCCGTGGTGTATATGCACCACATTTTCTTTATCCAATCCACTGTCGATAGGCACCTGGGTTGATCCTACGTTTTTGCTATTGTGAATAGTGCTGCAATTAACACATGCATGCTTGTGTCTTTTTGGTAGAACAATATTTTTTTTTCCTTTGGGTATATATTAAGTACTGGGATTGCTAGGTTGAATGGTAATTCTATTTTAAGTTTTATGAGAAATCTCCAGACTGATTTCCACAGTGACTAACCTAATTTATGTTCCCAACATCAGTGTAGAAGCATTCTCTTTTATCTGTAGCCTTGTCAGCATCTGTAATTTTTTGAGTTTGTAGTTAATAGCCATTCTGACTGGTATGACATGGAATCTCATTGTGGTTTTGATTTGCATTTTTATATTGATTAGTGATCTTGAGCATTTTTTCATGTTTGTTGGCTGCTTGTATGTTTTCTTTTGAGAAGTGTCTGTTCATGTGCTTTTCCCATTATTTAAGAGGCTTGTTTGTTTTTGCTTGTTAATTTGTTTGTTTCTTATAGATTCTGGATATAAGACTTTTGTCAGATGCATAGTTTTCAAATATTTTCTCTCATTCTGTAGTCTGTGTGTTTACTCTGTTGATAGCTTCCTTTCTTTGCCGAAGCTCTTTAATTAGGTCCCATTAGTCAATATTTGTTTTTGTTGCAATTGCTTTTGGAGTCTGTCATAAAATCTTTGCCAGGGCCTATGTCCAGAATGGTATTTCGTGATAACTGGGATATTTTAATTTAGCATAACACTAGTTATAAATACACAATTTTACACAATAAAACACAATTTTATTTTAATATGATGTATATTTGTATATTGCTTTATTATTTGTATGTGTTTTGTGGGGACAGGTGTGTCTATGTTTAAGTTCCTTCCTAACCCACTCCCCTGTCAAGATACTTAACACATACATACAAAAGATGATGGCTATCCATTCTAGAAAAAAAAAAAGGCATTACAATTATTCAGTGAATCATGAAGTTAATTTTGAGTTAAGCAATAAAATCTTAAAATGGTCAAGTTGCCCATCATACACCAACTGTGGATAAAACTCGTCACTTGGGAACTAACAAAGGTTAGTTTGATAGGTGACAAATACAGAGAAAAGTTTTCACTCCCTTTGCCCAAATCGGGACTAATTACTCTAAATAATTTTAATATTTTGAAATGGTTCCAAGCATTTTTACAGAGAACAACATTTTTTTATAGTTTTCTTCCCTATTCACAAATTCTAAATATCAAATATTATTGCTATTATGGACATATTTTAGGCAACTATCTGACACAAGGTTTCAGAAACCAATTTTAATTATTCCTAAACTGACTGTAATTCCGCAATTTAAAAAATGTTGCATGCAAATAGAAAAGGCATTATGGGGTAGAATTACCTATGTAGGTGTATTCTTTCTATTGTAATCACCAAAATTGAGGTTCAGGTGTTGTTCATTTGACAAGAGTGAGATACCAAATTTTTTTTTTTTATTTTTATGAATGAATCTAGTCCCTATACACTAAAGGGTAAGTGCCTTTGTGCTTACCTTCTACTTTTCCACACCTATTAGGTAATGACGGACTCAGGTTTACTATGGATTATATTTCCAGAGATGAATGAATGACCCTAATGTTCTGAGGCACATTTTTGTAAACTTTATTAAAATATGTGGAAAAAATAATCATTGTCTCAATCATATACTTTAGGACAAATGCTTGTTGAGTGTCAATTGTATATTCAGCTCTGCACTAAGTCCTGGAGAAACAGAGGGTGACAGAACAGAGATGGTCCCTGAAAGCCCTCTTGTTATTTACAATTTAATGGACACGTTTGCTCATAAT
>NW_012103765.1:989762-991740 GCF_000951045.1 Mandrillus leucophaeus
AATAATTTTCAAAGATACATAAGCTTCCAAGGCTCTGAGTTAAGTTCCATAAAGCTCAAAGGTCTGAGGAAAACTTATCTTGACGTTCTATCCCTACTTTTCTATTTATATTGTCAATATAAAGTAAGTTCTTTCTAAAAGACTTTCATGTAATCATCTCCACTGACAAAATTGGAACCTGTCTCACTCTCTATTTTACTGTTTATAAACCACATAGTCAGATTATTTTTGCTTAATTTGTAAGTAGGCAAATGTCTATGTCTAATATTAGACTGTATGCAAGTTGTTGATGTCTTTATGTTTGAGCCTACTGTGCATTTGTGGTCCCAAACACAGTGGTTAGTTAATTTAATGCATATGTGTTGGCGTAATTTTATTGGTGGGGATTCTGAAAGAATGGGATCATTCAATGGATGAGAATATGGCATTTAACTTTGGATGCAAGATATTTTTATCTTAGCCAATATTTCAAAATACTATGTGTTCCACCAAAAGTCATGCATTTATTGACCATTCAATGGCCCTCATGAAATAAGCCAGGCATAGACCAAGTGATAAGATAGGTGCCCATACTGTGGCTGGCATTTCTTGACATCTTGTAAGTATCAGACAGAAATGTTGAATTTGTGATGGATGATCACTCTGTATAATATGTAGAAATCATTGGCTGTAGAGATGGGAGGTACACATTATAATAATATACTATCCATATAGGGTAGGCAGAGAAGACAACTGGAATGTTATATTAATTTTATTTTTTCTTCCAATTTTTATTTTAGGTTCAGAGGGTGCATGTGCAGGTTTGTTACGTGAGTAAACTGTATGTCACAGGGTTTGCTATGCAGTTTATTTTGTTATCCAGGTAATAAGCATAGCACCAGATAGGTAGCGTTTCGACCCTCACCCTTCTTTTACCATTAACACCCTCAAGTGGGCCCCAGTGTCTGTTGTTCCGTTCTTTGTGTCTATGTGTACTCAATGTTTAGCTTCCACTTATAAGTGAGAACATGCAGTATTTCATTTTCTGTTCCTCTATGAATTTGCTTAGGATAATGACCTCCAGCTCAGTCCATGTTGCTGCAAAGGAAGTAATCTCGTTCTTTTTTATGGCTGAGTAGTATCCCGTGGTGTATATGCACCACATTTTCTTTATCCAATCCACTGTTGATAGGCACCTGGGTTGATCCTACGTTTTTGCTATTGTGAATAGTGCTGCAATTAACACATGCATGCTTGTGTCTTTTTGGTAGAACAATATTTTTTTTTCCTTTGGGTATATATTAAGTACTGGGATTGCTAGGTTGAATGGTAATTCTATTTTAAGTTTTATGAGAAATCTCCAGACTGATTTCCACAGTGACTAACCTAATTTATGTTCCCAACATCAGTGTAGAAGCATTCTCTTTTATCTGTAGCCTTGTCAGCATCTGTAATTTTTTGAGTTTGTAGTTAATAGCCATTCTGACTGGTATGACATGGAATCTCATTGTGGTTTTGATTTGCATTTTTATATTGATTAGTGATCTTGAGCATTTTTTCATGTTTGTTGGCTGCTTGTATGTTTTCTTTTGAGAAGTGTCTGTTCATGTGCTTTTCCCATTATTTAAGAGGCTTGTTTGTTTTTGCTTGTTAATTTGTTTGTTTCTTATAGATTCTGGATATAAGACTTTTGTCAGATGCATAGTTTTCAAATATTTTCTCTCATTCTGTAGTCTGTGTGTTTACTCTGTTGATAGCTTCCTTTCTTTGCCGAAGCTCTTTAATTAGGTCCCATTAGTCAATATTTGTTTTTGTTGCAATTGCTTTTGGAGTCTGTCATAAAATCTTTGCCAGGGCCTATGTCCAGAATGGTATTTCGTGATAACTGGGATATTTTAATTTAGCATAACACTAGTTATAAATACACAATTTTACACAATAAAACACAATTTTATTTTAATATGATGTATATTTGTATATTGCTTTATTATTTGTATGT
>NW_012103765.1:992375-994847 GCF_000951045.1 Mandrillus leucophaeus
CCTTCTACTTTTCCACACCTATTAGGTAATGACGGACTCAGGTTTACTATGGATTATATTTCCAGAGATGAATGAATGACCCTAATGTTCTGAGGCACACTTTTGTAAACTTTATTAAAATATGTGGAAAAAATAATCATTGTCTCAATCATATACTTTAGGACAAATGCTTGTTGAGTGTCAATTGTATATTCAGCTCTGCACTAAGTCCTGGAGAAACAGAGGGTGACAGAACAGAGATGGTCCCTGAAAGCCCTCTTGTTATTTACAATTTAATGGACACGTTTGCTCATAATTACCAAACTGTTATTTAAATAAATAGTGAATTTTCTATTAATAAATATTAAAGAGCTGTGAAAACACCACAACATAACCTGAAGTGTGTGAGAGGGAATTCTTCCCTGTGGAATGATACATGCACTGAATCACAAATGACAATTGTGAGTTGACTACACAAAGAACGAGGAAAAGATTGTTCTGCGTTAGAGGGAGCAGACTATGCAAAACGCTGAAGTGAGAAAACATGATGTCACGTTTGGACATATTCCATGTTTCAATTCACCTTTTTCAAGAACAATCTGCAGACTATGCACTGCTATGCAGGTTCCATCCTTTTATGATGCATTTGATGTGCAGTACAATATCTTACTCCTACTCTAACTGTATTTTCCCACTTATACCTTTTTAGTTAGCGGCTGTGTGTGGTTACCGTGGTGTGAGGATCCAGAGCATGTGGCAGTGGCCGCTGTTATTTATGGTGCTTTCCATAAAAGTGTATGACTGATGTACATTATCCTTTGTCCATTGTATGACTGACTTGTATTAATGGCTAACAGCATCATTGAAATCTCTAAAGAGCGTGAAATATTAGTGCTAAAGGGTAAAATCATAATTTTCTTTTCAAGTTAAGAAAAGTAAAGCCCACAATCCCAAGATCAAGTAGTGACTTTACAAAATGAAATTGATTTATTCTTAATTTCCTATAAACGTAATAGTTTTTCTTGAGTCTGATAATGGGTAAAGACATTTTAACACATAAATGCATAGAAAGAAACCAATTATGATACTGTCTTGACACTTGCGAAAAAATTATCCAAAGACTAATCTTTGGAAAGGTTAATTTTATGTGTCACATAAATTAAGTTATAGATCTATGCAGGACAAAGAACAGGTTCAGAGGAAAGTATGAATCTAAAACATGACAATCAACTTGGTTTTAAAAAGAAGGCATTAAATCCTTACAGATGTAACAGGACGGCCTCTCATTTCTTCATGTTTGGTGGGCATTCAATACCCATGGAGGAAGAATGGAAATGTGGGAAGAACATGGCTCTAACAATACAAGGTTGTTGTACTAGCCTGACCAGTTCCTTCCTGGCTTTAAGACATGGGGCAGAAGTTGTCAGTTCTTTGCTCTGCACACTTAAAATGAAGGCTCAGGTTATTAAAGTTGAACATTTGGGACTCTGTATAATTTTATAGTATTTTAGTTACTATTTTCTAAGGCAAAAATACTCTTTTAATATTTATTTTTATAAATCTAATTTTCATTCTCACATCACACTGTCTTTCCAACCCTGTTCTCCTAAACTTAAAAATACCAAAGTGAGAGCACTGACATTATTGTGGTTGAGATGATACACATGTATTACTGGAAAGTGTCAAATAATACAATGGAGTCCCCGTGTCCTGGTTTCTGAGACAATTTATTTTAATCTTTTTTATTATTGTTCTGGTGGGGGTTATTTTCATAATTCTAAATGTTGATCCTGTTGTTGAGTCATGTGCTGTAGCCATCTATTATCTTCTTGTCATAAAGCAGGGATCAGAGACACTTACGTTTGTAAATGAGGTTTTCTTGGAAAGCAGCCAGCTCCATTTTGTTGCCTATTATCTAGAGATGCTTTCTCGCTTAGCAGCAGAGTTGAGTGCTGCATGGCTTCTGTAGGAGACCTTCTGGCACGCAAAGTCAAACGTATCTACTCTCTGACCCTGTACAAGACGTTTGTTGACCCCTGCCATAAAGGACAGGATGAGGCTTTGCCACATTTCTAAGCTCTTCTACTTCCCCTTCCTTTACGAACTTCTTAGAACTAACTTAATCAAATGAATAATGATATTTGTTCTTCTGTCAACTACCCTTGGAATTTCTTTGTTAAAAAAAAAATGTAAATTTCTCTTTTGTTTTCATCAGATTTTCACAGTTTATCTTATGTTTCTAACATAAAATGAGGATCTCTACATCCTCACACTGCCCATCATGCTTCCTCCCTCCTATTTGTCTTATCTGGACTTCTACGATTTTGTTATCTTGAGTGGGTCAGTACAGTTCACCCAGCTTGCTCCTCATGGAGCCATTTCCATTCAAAATGTGGCAGCCTCACCAAAAACCCTGATCTCTCATTCTTGGATGCATAAGATGGCTACATCGTTCTGACACTTTCAGTTAGACAGGACCATGAAACCAATTTC
>NW_012103765.1:995447-999182 GCF_000951045.1 Mandrillus leucophaeus
GTTCTTTTGCCTAATAATTAAATTTTCTGTTACTGTGGGGTCAGTGTCACACATTTCTTCAGCTTGTTTTTTTCTGTTTGTACATACCAGTGTGTCTGAAAATAGCTTTACTTCACCTGAATTCTTAAAGATTTTTCTAAATGTAGAATTATTGTCTGGCATGGATCTCTTTTTATCACCCTAAAGGTAGAATTCTTACTGCATTTGCTTCTAATATTGCTCCTGAGAAGACAACTGTCAGTCTAAATGCCATCCCTTTAAGGATAATCTGCCTTTTTTTCCCTGGGTATATTTTATTTCAAGATTTTGTCTGATCTTTTATTTTCTGAAATTTAATATGTGTCTAGGAAGATTTAGTTTATTATTTTAAGTTTTATTCAGCTTCTTTAAGAGTAAAATGATGCTTTTTAAATCACTTCTGGAACTTATTTTCACTATGGTTCATTAGACGTTAACTCTACCCCACTATTTTTCCATTTAGGAGTTAAATCAAATGGAAGATAGGCCTTCTCTTCATACTGTCTGGTAGGTCTATTTTGTTTGCCTGTTTTATTATGATTTTTATTTTCGCTCTTTATGTATTTTTGTCTCCATGATTATTTGCTAGATATAATTTTGAGAATTATTATTATTATTTTTTTTTGAGGCAGAGTCTCACTCTGTCATTCATGTTGGAGCGCAATGCCGTTATCTTGGCTCACTGCAACCTCCATCCCCTGGGTTCAAGCAATTCTCCTGTCTCAGCCTCCTAAGTAGCTGTGATTACAGGTGCTTGCCACTACAGCCAGCTAATTTTTGTATTTTTAGTAGAGACAGGATTTCACCATCTTGGCCAGGCTGGTCTTGAACTCTTGACCTCGTGATAAACTCACCTTGGCCTCCCAAAGTGCTAGGATTACAGGCATAAGCCACCACGCCCGACTGTGATATTCTTTGAAATCACCTTTATTTCTTAAAATAAGATTTTCTTTTCTTTGTCTATCACCTGAATATGCTAGCAGTCCAGAGCCTGTGATTGAACTGATCTTGAGTTTAGCAATATTTATTTCTCTAGCTACAGTGTGCAGCCGTTAGGAGTCCCAGTCCAGAGCAGAAGTTGCTTTCCTGGTCTTCATCTTCAGTAGATACTGAATATAAATGATATTTCTTATCGCAATACCACTTCCAAGTATGAAGTTATACCTTTGGTGACTTTTCTCAGACCCAAAGTAAATACGGTAGCTCTTGGGTTCCAACAAAATGTATGTGGAGTCTTCTCCACAAATGGTGGTTCCATCTTTGGTTGCCCAAACATTCTGATTCCTCTCTCTGGCTTCTGAGGTCCTCTAATGCAAATCTATGAGTCTTCTGTGTTGCCTTGAATTCTACTGGCAAATGCTTCTGAGCAGAAACAGCTCTGTTCCCTTCTTGAGGCTGTAAACCTTTCTCATTGCTTAAACCATTAATTTGTCATGATCTTATTAGGTCCTTGATGTTCAGATTTTTTCTGTGTTTCATTTTTAGAAAATTTTTGAGCAGGACGGTTAGTTTAAATCAACTATTCCTTAATTGCCAGAACCATTATGTTCTTGAAAATATCATTTTTATTTTTCCCTTTTCTCTCTTTCTAGAGCTTTCATTCATTGGGTGTTAGAACATCTATCTTGTCAGTTTATGTGACTGACATTCTGGAGAAATTTTTATCTCTGTCTCTCTCACCCTATTAAATGGGTGGTTGTGTTATTTTAACTTCTATTTCTTCTACTATAAAAATGGCTTTTATTTTGAAGTAAATATTTAATTTTGTGTGTGTGTCATTTGTCTCATTTGTCAAGAAACCCTGGTATTCTTTATGGTTGTACTTCTTTCACAAGTCTCTCTGAGTAGTATGTGATTTTTGAACATTCCATCTTTTTTCTTTTTTTTTTTTTTTTTGAGATGGAGTCTTGCTCTGTCGCCCAGGCTGGAGTGCAGTGGCCAGATCTCAGCTCACTGCAAGCTCCGCCTCCCGGGTTCACGCCATTCTCCTGCCTCAGCCTCCCGAGTAGCTGGGACTACAGGCGCCCGCCACCACGCCTGGCTAGTCTTTTTGTATTTTTTTAGTAGAGATGGGGTTTCACTGTGTTAGGATGGTCTCGATCTCCTGACCTCGTGATCCACCCGTCTCGGCCTCCCAAAGTGCTGGGATTACAGGCTTGAGCCACCGCGCCCTGCCAAACATTCCATCTTTTATAAATTATCTGCTTCTTCTGAGGTCACTTGTACATCTGATTTGTCTTGCCTTTCACATTATACTCCATTCAAATGTCTTGTCAACCTTTGCTGCTTCTTCATTTTTAAGAATAAAGGGATCAGAAGCATGGCTGGGACCTCTGTGCTTGGCTTTCTATTTGGTAGACTTTGATGTAGGGTGAGTGGACAGGGAGAGAGTTAACGGTTATACTGAAGGCTGATTGGCAGATTTGTAACACTTATCTTTCAAATATTTTATATAATATGTTACTAACTCTTGTTCTGAATCAGCCATTAAATAAAAGAAAAACACATTGTTAAACAAAAAACAGGAGTATGTAGGATTAATTTCCCCCAAGAATAATTATGAAAGATTGGGAAAAACTTCAAAAGAAACTTTAAAAGCCACTCAAAGCTTACAATTGGAAAGATTTATGGTATGGGAAGCATGCTTTATCTTTTGGTGTTTGACAAGACAAAATGGATGTAGAAACATGGAATCTTAGTGTTGGGGTTGTGTTGATTGGTATTCTAACTCAATTTCCTTTTTGCAGATTTATCTTTACTATGATAACCCTTTCTCCCAGATGAAAGCAGGGAGGTCATAATTTGGAAGAAAAACAAAAAACACTATCTTTTAGGTTAGACTGATCTAATTGTTAAAAGTTCTTCTCTGTGAAGAGTATGTGCCAAAGTTTTTTATGTAAATTGACTGTGACATATATTATGCCTTTATGGAAGGCATTTCATTATATAGTCTGTAAACATCAGCATGTATTAGTAATCGATGCAATTTTTGATAACGGAAAATAGTAGTTTCCATTTATTTGGTTTGTGAATACAGAAGATTGGCAAATACATGGGTAAACAGAGCTTTAGGCATGATGATTACTGGATCAATGAAAATGAAAAAAAATTCCTTCAAGATACTTAGAATAACAGGAAAGCAATGCAAATGCCATAATCAAACATCCTGTTCAGTCTGAATGAAGTAACTTCTATAATGTAATCCATACCTAAGCAGCTTAATAAATATTTGTAAATATTTTTGTTGTATTTTCATTAATAGTTCAGTCTTACCTCTAAACCAACATACAGTATCCTTTCAGCAAACCTTAAGTAGCGTAATTCTACATCTTAGATTTGGTCAAAAGCTCAAGTAACTCCCCTCCTCTCCCTCCCTCTCTCCCTCTCTCCCTTCTTTCCTTCCTTCCTTTCTTCCTTCCTTCCTTCCTTCCACCTCTCTCTCCTATAGGTATACACTTTTTATTTTAGTGCATTCAGGCTGGTTTCGATAATAAGGTAAGTTTTCATAGCCTAAACCTAGTCTTCATTAACATTATTCAATTATGTTAAAAGCCACTTAAAATAGTGCATTTGTCTATCTCTTTTAAAATTAAGGGTTGTCTGAAGTTTTATGAAGTATCCTAGAGTCAAATCATCAGGTCAGTAAAAACAATGGGGATCCAAAATATACATCAAATGAAATGGCTCATATTTCTTTTCTTTTTTTTTTTTTTTTTT
>NW_012103765.1:1000027-1002109 GCF_000951045.1 Mandrillus leucophaeus
CATCACCAGGCCCAGCTAATTTTTGTATTTTTAGTAGAGACGAGGTTTCACCATGTTGGCCAGGATGGTCTCCATCTCTTGACCTGGTGATCGGCCTGCCTCCCACTCCCCATATCCCAAAGTGTTGGGGTTACAGGCAAGAGCCACCGTGCGCCCGGCCTTTTTTCTTTTTTCTTTTTCTTTATTTTTCTTTATTATTATTATTATTTTTATTTTTATCTGGAGTCTCGTTCTGTCACTCAGACTGGAGTGCAGTGGCAGAATCTCGGCTGACTGCAACCCCCACCTCCCGGGTTGAAGCGATTCTTCTGCCTCAGCGTCCTGAGTAGCTGGGACTATAGGCGCGTGCCACCACGCCTGGCTAATTTTTGTATTTTTAGTAAAGATGGGGTTTCACCATATTGACCAGACTAGTCTCGAACTCCTGACCTTTTGATATGCCCACCTCAGCCTCCCAAAGTGCTGGGATTACAGGCATGAGCCTCCGTGCCTGACCAACTGTGTGAAATTTAAGGGTATTAATGTTATGTTCTTTTTAGAATTAAAACTACATTCTTACTCATTAACACTGCATATGTTAGGGTGGACCTTCTATCTCTTACTAGTAACTACATAGCATTAACAGAATATATTTGTTGCAAAATCATAATGATATAAATCTGGAAAACACCTCCATCTCTCTGCAACACACACACATACACCCATTGGTATATCAGTTATCAGTACATTTAGCTACATGTACAAACCCTCAAGAGTAATAAACATTTTTTTTTCAATTAAATAAGAACCCTGGAAGTAGGCAATTGAGTGCTGGTGCAGTGGTTCTAATTTCCTCACAGTCATTCTTAGCCTGCTTCACTTACGGTTTCAAGGTGGCCACTCACACTTTCAGTTATTGAACCTGGACTTCAGGCAGGAAGACAGGGTAAGAGCAAAGGATAAAACGTACAAGACAGGTGAGTCTGGCTCTTTTCATCAGGAGAAAGATATCTTTCCCATAAGCACCACCCAATATAATTCCACATAACTACCATTGACCAGCATTTCGTCTAATGGACATCCCTGCCTGTAGAAACATCCTAGGAGGTATTTTAGATAAAGGACACCGGCATCCCAACAAAAGTTGAGTTCTATCATTTACAAGAAAAATGAGGAAAGAAGGAAAAGTTACAGTATGTTAAAATAGATTTTTTTGTTTCTGTAGGGTTTCAGTTATGAAATAACATATTCTGTAGGGTTTCAGTTATGAAATAACACATAACGGTTTCTGTTATTTCATATGAGAGATTTTCAACACGGCTATGTTAAAGAAAATGTGGATAAACAGTGTCAAAAATAAATTACAGTAAAATCCTATGTGAAATGAGGGAAGGACAAACCTTACTCAGATTATGTAGAGTGATCAGAATTATCTAGAAGATCAGCACACTCTGAAATATAGGCATGATATTTCTGGGTAAAATAAGGAAGATTATTAGTATAAATTATCAAGATAGTGACCAAGAATCTAGGCATAATGATATTGGAAAAGTATTATGGTATAGACTTTTATAGGGGAGATAAGGAAGAGATGACCAAGCTCTGGGATGTCCTAAACACAGACTCAAAAGGACACTTACTGATGGTCTACTATCTGCAAAGCTGTAAGTGTTGCTCATAAAGTTAGTCTTACACTAGGTTGTAGTTAAATTCAGGATCAGTTTTCAATATTACGTGAATACATTGATCCCTTTTTTACTTATATACCATATAACCGCCCATCTCAGCCCTTCCCCCCAGTAGATAATTTTCTGTTGAAATTGTGAGAGAATCCATGATCGCCCCATCAAAACCAAAAAATAAAAAAATGAGCCTTTCATATACCAATATAAGGATCAATAGAGAAAACTTCCCCCTTCTAGAGAATACTCGAGCACTATTTAAGCTGAAAAAACACTACTCAGCGTTCATTGGTTTAGTTTCAATGAAGAGACTTCAGAAAACAGAGGTAAGTTTAACTACAGTCATTGTTCTTTTACCTAGAACTTATCTAGAACTGCCCTCTGTCTAGCTGAACAGCATAAATTAAACAGTAACTTATAG
>NW_012103765.1:1002159-1009696 GCF_000951045.1 Mandrillus leucophaeus
GTTTCTGTTATTTCATATGAGAGATTTTCAACACGGCTATGTTAAAGAAAATGTGGATAAACAGTGTCAAAAATAAATTACAGTAAAATCCTATGTGAAATGAGGGAAGGACAAACCTTACTCAGATTATGTAGAGTGATCAGAATTATCTAGAAGATCAGCACACTCTGAAATATAGGCATGATATTTCTGGGTAAAATAAGGAAGATTATTAGTATAAATTATCAAGATAGTGACCAAGAATCTAGGCATAATGATATTGGAAAAGTATTATGGTATAGACTTTTATAGGGGAGATAAGGAAGAGATGACCAAGCTCTGGGATGTCCTAAACACAGACTCAAAAGGACACTTACTGATGGTCTACTATCTGCAAAGCTGTAAGTGTTGCTCATAAAGTTAGTCTTATACTAGGTTGTAGTTAAATTCAGGATCAGTTTTCAATATTACGTGAATACATTGATCCCTTTTTTACTTATATACCATATAACCGCCCATCTCAGCCCTTCCCCCCAGTAGATAATTTTCTGTTGAAATTGTGAGAGAATCCATGATCGCCCCATCAAAACCAAAAAATAAAAAAATGAGCCTTTCATATACCAATATAAGGATCAATAGAGAAAACTTCCCCCTTCTAGAGAATACTCGAGCACTATTTAAGCTGAAAAAACACTACTCAGCGTTCATTGGTTTAGTTTCAATGAAGAGACTTCAGAAAACAGAGGTAAGTTTAACTACAGTCATTGTTCTTTTACCTAGAACTTATCTAGAACTGCCCTCTGTCTAGCTGAACAGCATAAATTAAACAGTAACTTATAGGAGAAGAGAGCTCTTTTATGGCTACTCGTAGGACTTTCAGAAAAATTTGGTTTAATCATAGGATTTTGGCTCACGTGATGATGGCTATAGAAAACTCTTTTGATTGGGATCTAGAGGAAGACAAGAAGAATGCTTTTGCTATTTGTGTCAAACTCAACTCTCAGGAAACTTCCGAAATATACTTGCTGACTTTTCCTTCACACTATGCCACCATTGAGCTAAATAGACAGCAGAATAAAAATAATTCATGAAAACAATTCATTTGCCTCAGGAAAAAAGCCACTTTGATACTGAATGAAGGTAACTGATTAAGGACAAAGAGAATTCAATACCCTTTACATCTTGCTATTTACAGACAAACGTTAATGAAAGATTTCAGCCAAAGTGTGTTCGGAATTGGTGGGTTCTCGGTCTCACTGACTTCAAGAATAAAGCCGTGGACCCCCGTGGTAAGTGTACAGTTTTTAAAGATGGTGTGTCTGGAGTTTATTCCTTCAGATGTTTGGACGTGTCCAGAGTTTTTTGCTTCTGGCGGGTTCGTAGTCTCGCTGACTTCAGGTGTCAAGCTGCACACCTTCGTGATGAGTCTTACAGCTCATAAAGGCAACGGGGACCCAAAGACCCAAAGAATGAGTGGCAGCAAGATTTATTGCAAAGAGCAAAAGAACAAAGCTTCCCTAGCATGGAAGGGCAGGGAGCCGGAGTTGCCTCTCCTGGCTGGGGCAGCCTGGTTTTATTCTCTCATTTGGCCCCACCCACATTCTGCTGAGTGGTCCATTTTACAGAGAGCTGATTGGTCCATTTTGACAGAGTACTGATTGGTGCGTTTACAATACCTGAGCTAGACACAGAGTGTTGATTGGTGCATTTACAGTCCTTTAGCTAGACACCAAAGTTCTCCAAGGTCCCACTAGAATAGCTAGACACAAAGCACTGATTGGTGTGTTTACAAACCTTTAGCTGGACACAGAGTGCTGATTGGTGCATTTACAATCCTTTAGGTAGACATAAAAGTTCTCCAAGTACCCACCAGATTAACTAGATACCAAGTGCTGATTGGTGCATCCACAAACCCTGAGCCAGATACAGAGTGCTGATTGGTGCATATACAATCCTCCAGCTAGACATAAAGGTTCTTCAAGTCCTCACTTGACTCAGGAACTCAGCTGGCTTTGCCTAGTGGATCCTGCTCCAGGGCCGTGGGCTGAGCTGCTTGCCAGTCATGCCTGGTGTGCCTGTACTCCTCAGAGTGGTCTCACTGGCTTCAGGAGTGAAGCCGCAGACCTTCACCTTGAGTGTTATAGCTCATAAAGGTGATGTGCCTTGGGCGGTGTATGGGACTGGATGCCTCGGGCGTTTGATGGGACTGGGCTCTGCAGAGCAGGGAGTGGCACCTGTCGGGGAGGTTTGGGCTGCACTGGAGCCCACCGCAGGGGGACTTGGGCATGGTAGGCTGCAGGTCCCAAGCCCTACCCTGTGGGAAGGTGGCTGAGGTCTGGTGAGAATTCGAGCACCGTGTGGGCAGGCCAGCAGTGCTGGGGGACCCAGTGCTGGGGGACCCAGTGCACCCTCCACAGCTGCTGGCCTAGGTGCTAAGCCCCTCACTGTCTGGGGTCAGTGGCGCTGGCCGGCCACTCTGAGTGTGGGGCCCACGGGCCGCACCCACCCAGAACTTGCGCTGGCCTATGAGCCCGGTGCACAGCCGGGGTTCCCACCTGTGCCTCTCCCTCCACACCTCCCTGCAAGCAGAGGGAGCTGGCTCTGGCCTCGACCAGCCCAGAGAGGGGCTCCCACAGTGCAGTGGTGGGCCGAAGGACTCCTCAGGCATGGCCAGCCTGGACAGGGAGGCCGAGGAGGTGCCGAGAGCGGGGGCTACTGGCAAGTTGTCACCTCTCAAAAGTATAAGTATTTTTAAAAGGCACTGCTAGCATCCTTATTTATTTCCCATTAGACAACAGAGTTTGTGTTTTCCACAACACACTCTTTGGAGTAAATGATAATATTGAAAATGGTTTTGCCAAATGCATTTTAAAGTTTAAAATTTTTGTTTTAAAATAAGATTTCTGCTTCCAACAAAGATGGACTAAAGTGATAATACTTAGCTGACTACCTGAAACAATCATGAAAAAACACAAAGTTTGAAAGATGAAACATGGCCAAGTGTGATGGCTGTTGCCAGTAATCACAGCTACTCAGGAAACTGAAGTTGAAGGATCACTTGAGGCCAGTAGTTTGAGACCAGAAGTTTGAGACCAGAAGTTTGAGACCAGCATGACTGACAGAGGAAGACCTTGTCTCTTAAAAAAAAAAAATAAAACAAACAAGATGAAACAAGAGTTTTCAAGCCACTGGATTTCAGGCAAGAAAAGACAATGACCCCTGAGAAATGGAAAATAAATTAGATGAGCCTTGTAATTGCAAAAGGGAGCTTTCAGTCCACAGTGCAAAAGGGGGAATATAAACAGCCGACATCTTGACTTACAGAGACAGATATGGGAGTCTGGGGAGACCAAAGCAGCTACAGTTGGCAAGACAGAATTATCTGGGAGAAGGGAAATGCAAAGAAAAAAAACTAAGAAAATCATCGGCAGACACACCTTAAATATTCAGCAGAGTAATGAGCAATGCATGAATCGGAGGAAACTAGAAGGTGAAAAACATTTGCTCTTCGAGAATAGTACCAATTCCCACTAGCCAAATTGTAAAAACATATAATTCGAGGGCCATAATTCATGGAGTAGGGTACTTATAAGAGTCTTGCCATGGAAATAGAGAAAAATAGCCCAAGACTAAAGAACCTTCTGACTCTATCTAATAAATATTAAAAGCAAGACTTTAGAGGACAAGGTATTTCCAAGAGCCTTAACTGTATTTGGAAACAAAGATCAGGAATATCTGTGAGAATACAAAAATATGCATCATTTAATTAGATTAAGAACACAGTGTTGGCCGAGTACAGTGGTTCATGTCTGTGATCCCAGCCCTTTGGGAGGCCGAGGCGGGCAGATCACCAGAGGTCAAGCGTTCAAGACCAGCATGACCAACATAGTGAAACTCTGTCTCTACTAAAAATACAAAAATTAGCCAGGCATGGTCACAGGCGCCTGTAATACCAACTACTAGAGAAGTTGAGGCAGGAGAATTGCTTGAACCCGCTAGGAGGAGGTTGCAGTGAGCCGAGATCAGGCCATCACACTCCAACCTGGGGGACAAGAGCGAGGCTTCGTCTAAAAAACAAACAACAACAACAAAAAAACACACACACAATATTTAGTATCCAATGAAAGATGATCGGGGATGCAAAGAAAGATAGAAATATAACCCAGAATGAAGAGAAAACTCTATCAAAATTGTAAAGTGCCATACTGTTGCATTTATCTGGCAAAGATATTTAAACAATTATAACTGTATCATGCCTGTGCAAGAGGTTAAGAAGAGACATGGAAGATATAAAAAGACCTCAACAACTTCTGGAAATTAAAACTACAATATATGAGGTCACATACACACTAGAGGAAAATGAAAGTGGATCGTGTGTTGCAGAAAAGGTATTAGTAAATCTGAAGACAGAAAAAGAAACTATGTAAAAGTAAACACAGAGAAAAATTAATGATAATTTTTATAAAATAATTAAAATTTATCACAGAGTTGTGGAACGTCAAATTGTTTTCAACAAAGATGAGGGAAAAATGGGGAATGAGAGAAATGTTTGAAAAAATAATGGCCAAAAACTTCTTCAAATGTTCTGAAAACTGTCTACCAACAGATCCAAAATACTCAGTGAATCCTAAACACAAAATGCATGCAGGCAAGGTCAAGAATCTAATTAAAATCCATCAGTGGGTTTTCCTGCAGCAATTATTACTGTGGTGATTTTCTATTTCTTTCACTCCTTCTACATTTATTAATTGCAATTCTTCCAAAAGGCAAATAAAATTTCTCTATTCTCTTGTTTATTTACTTCGTCATTTGTTTATATCTCTCAGCAGTAACGGGTATCTGTATTTTGGGCTATATTGCAATAGTATTACAGTATCCTGTTTTTGCTTAAGTTGTTCCAGTTGTGTGTGGCTATTGAGAGTTCTTTCAAATTGGCTTTTGACACGTCCACATGTCTTCATCCTCCTCATTTCCCTTTTTATGTTTCTTGTGGTTTTTTTTTTTCTTTTTGTATTTTTCTTACTTTCCAGTACCACATGATTCCTCAAGATTATCTTGTAATATTCCTACCCAAGATACAGTATTAAACATTTTAATCCACATTAAAAAATAAAATCCATGAGTTCATGATGATAACTCATGCACTAATTTGGCATCACCAGATAGATATATTCAGCATTCTCCATTTTCATATCTGTAACATCTTTCTCCAACATGAAAAAACAGATGGCTTTCTTATGTATAATGGATTCACTCATTTGTTCAGCAGTAATGTAAGTATACATGTAACATAGTTGCAGAAATTCTAACTCATACTTCTATGAAAAACAAGTTTACTTACTAGAATATATATTATCACTATAGTATCTAGTCAAAATCGGTTTTCCAAAGTTATCTAGGTCATCTACTTTCCTTCTTCCCCATGCCTTTCACAGTGGTTACGCCATTTTATATATAATACGCATTCATTCATTTTTGAAACAATCTTTATTCTCTAACAACCTGAATTATCTTTTAATTTACATACAGTAAATGCACACTTTGTGGTATACATTGCAATTTATTTTGACTAAATTTGCATAGATTTGTCAACATGGAACCAGTTCAGAACGGGTTCATAACAAGTTCTGCTTTGAGAGCTTTATAACTTAGATGGTTATATTAGAAAATAACACAAATCTCGAATTTCCCTTAAGACTTTGAAAATTAGAAAATTACACCTAAATCAAGGAAAGGGAAGAAAATAAAATTCAAACAGAATTAATAAAATGGAGAAGAGAAGAAAAAAGAGAAACTCAAAGACAACAGAAAGGGAAAACAATAGAGGAAATTAAAAAAAGAAAGCTAGTTCCTAATGGATTTTATAAAAATATCAATAAAGTTGGCAGTCTTACAAAGAAAGAAAAAAAAGACGAAAAGCAAGAAGGATGGTACATTTCAGAGACTACTGCCATTAAATAATAATGAATATTAGGAACAACCACTTTCCAATAAATATAGCAATCGAGAAAATACAAAAATTTCCTTGATAGGCACAAATTGCTAAAATTAACCAAATAAGAATTAGAAACTTGAACAGCCCTCTACCAATTAAATAATTTGACTTAATTATAAAACAACCCATAACAAAATTCCAAGTATTGGATCACTTCACAGGTAAATTTTGTTCAACATTTAAGTAAAAAAAATCACACCTATTATAACTAAACATATTTGGAAAATTGAGGAAAAATATGTTCTACTTTATTTTGTGAGAGCAATATTACCAGGATAAAACCAAAGTTAATACAAAAGACAATATAAGAAAAGAGAACTATAAAACAATAATTCCTCTTAAATATAGATGCAAAAATTCTTAGCAATATGTTAGCATACAAGTACTACAATATATAGGATAGATAATGCTTTATACCAAGTGTGTTTTATTCTTGGGATACAATATTAATTTAATATAAAATATCTATAAGTGTAATCACCATAATAGTAAAAGAAAAGAAAAAACAATATTTTTCAACAGATTTAGAAAAAAAAAAATTGACAAAATTCAACATACCTTCAATAAGAGCTCTCAGGAAACTAGAAATACAAGGAAATTTCTTCAACCTGATTAAAAGATGGCTACAAAAAATCTATAGCTAACATTATGATCAATGAAAAATGCCTCCATTTGTTCTACCTAAGATTGTAAACAAACAAGGATGGCTATTCTCACTACTTGTATTGGACAGTATACTGGAGACCATTGCAAGTAATTGAGGCAAGAAGGAGAAATAAAAGAAAATTCAAACTAAAATCAAAACAAATATCTGTGATAATGATAAAACGTGCCAAGAAGTTCTCTTGGTGGTCGGTGCTCAGATTCCAAATATGGATATATTATCTGCCATCAGTATGGTAAATACTGTCAAACAAAATATTAAAGCAAATTTAGTTACAAGTGTCATTGGCATGTGTTTGTGATCCATAAATCAAAGTAACCTCCATTCTACAACATAGAGTGAGCGCTCCCACCAGGCAATGGTAGAGCAGTGAGCTTCGTAAGGTGGGAGCAAGGAAACAGACCACTAGAAAAAAAAGCTGACTGGTTAACATCAGGTTACTTTTTTGAAAGGATTAAAGCAGAGGGGACTTCCTTGTTAATCTGAATCAAGGAGAGTGTAATCTCCTATTTTCAGGAACAACTGGTCTGTTTGAGGATCTCCCTGTTTCCTTAAAGTTTAAGTTTGTTTATGTAGCATTTAGCATAAGTGACTCCTTTTTGGTTTTGTGTGATCTGTTGAGGCCTCATGTAGGAGCTCAGTCCAAAATGGTGGCTTCTCATAAGTTTTGTTTAACAAAACAAAGAAATAAATGATACAATCACTAATTATCGCAATACTGAGAAAGGGATGACATTTCTACTTGTAATATTCAGGGAAAACCAAAGTGTTAGCTGAAAAATGAGTTAAAAATATAATTAAGTTGCTATTGTAAATAGTGCTGCAATAAACAAATGCCCATCAATGATAGACTGGATATGCAGCCATGCATAGTATTTCATGTCCTTTGAGTTCATGTC
>NW_012103765.1:1009746-1011915 GCF_000951045.1 Mandrillus leucophaeus
AGTTTGTTATAGCTGAAATTTGAAGAATTTAAAGTCTTTGGTACAAAGTCTCTTCAGGAATTTGTCATCATACCTTCACCACAAGAACAAGAGCCCCCTCCTTCTCAGGAAAGCCAGGAAGAAAATGTTCTCATATAAATTTCCTGCTGCCTCAAGGAAACAGTAGAACAATGTCTCTTAATTGTAATAAACTGAAGGAATTATTTTTCAGATATCACACTGTTATGCAATATGATGCAACGTAGGGGATTATATTTAGGGGCAGATGTTTACCCTATGTCAGAGAGTGACTTTTTTAGAGCAGCCACACATAAGACTTGTACCTGCACAGAACTGATGCAAACAGGGAGCAGCTTTGTTCAAAGTGAAGGTCACTATGGCATGGATTTCACCTACTGAAAAAAGCAAAGGTAAATGCATTGATAATATTTGTGTCCTTTTTATTTAAAAAGAAGGGGATGTGTGCAAAAATATTGCTTAATTTCCAAGGAACTGGAACTTGATTTCACTTATGTAGAAGGTAATGACCATGTCCGTAGGGTGACCTCTCACAACTCAGACTCAGTATGTGAGTCTGGCTTTCTGTACATCAAGGAGTTCTGCAGCTGAGAGCTATAGAATCCAGAGAATTTTAATCTACAATTTCATCTTGAGATATACTGGGAAGTACTTTTCTGTCAATGAAAGCCTCAT
Source organism: Mandrillus leucophaeus (assembly GCF_000951045.1). Taxonomy (NCBI): domain Eukaryota; kingdom Metazoa; phylum Chordata; class Mammalia; order Primates; family Cercopithecidae; genus Mandrillus; species Mandrillus leucophaeus. The sequence goes on from NW_012103765.1 coordinate 1,010,440, forward strand.
TGGCTACAGAGATATTTAACCAAGAATACTTACAGGTGCACTAGGATTTTCTTAACCAACCACTTAGCTGCCCACAGAAGGTCCTCAATCAATATTCAAAGTTTAACTTATTTTTCTGACCTAGATGTATTTACATTTGGGTCTACAGAGTCTATATGCTTCCACATAGAACCATCAGCAGATACCAAGGGAAGTGAGGAACGGAGTTACAGAACTGAAGCACAACAGCTATATCATTATCTGTTCCACATATTAAAATTCCCTTAAAATTAAAACTCAAGATTAACAGTAAAAACACCAAGCAACAATCATTCTGTCTTCCCCTCTGCTTCTCTAAAAGGCCTCTGCACTGTAAGTCTGTGTTCTCTCTTTCCTCAGGATACTGTTGTGCCTTTTTATGTCCTTGCTTAGTTGAATGCAAGGTCTTAAAGGGTCTCAGATTTGGAAAACAAATCTCTGGCTTGGAGATACTCTCATTCTACCTTCTAATCAGGGACCTCAACGCTTCTTTACAACCTAGTCATTCCTTTCTCCAGCTCAGTAGCATACATATCCTATATGCAATAGTGGAACAAGCATCCTCCATTGTATACCACTGGGTGTTATAGATATTCAACTTACTTGCTTTCTGAACCAGATAAATCACCAGAATTAAGACTCTCACTTGCTACAAATGGAAGTTGCTAGCAATTGAATCATTGTGTTCATAATTAATAAGAGAAATTTTTTTTTATATCTCTAGGCTAAAAATAAGCATAATTCTCTCTCTTCAGAAACAGACCTTGGTATTAGTGTCAAAATATATTTGAGAGATTTAAACGTTTTCGTTTTAATGGCAGAATGACAACCTCAGAAAAATTGCGCTGTAAGTAATCATTCCACTGGCAGCAGAGAATGAGCTCCACCAACACTAACTTTCTCCTGAATAGTCTTCCCTTGATCTCTAATGTGCTGACCAATCTCCTCCCTGTACACTGTTTTTCATCCCTTTAAAGAGAGATGTTTAAATGTCAGGTGTATAGAACACAGAGTGTCATAACAGGTGATATCACTTCAACACTTTTTAGTGTCACCCATTTTTTTCCAAATATTTATTTATGTCGGTAGCATCCACTCTAAGTCCCAGAAAAACTGAGAGAAATTTGTCATAATATGTCATGGCTAATGGGACCTATTTATCTCCTCTTAAATACAGTCCATTGACCGGGCGCGGTGGCTCATCCCTGTAATCCCAGCACTTTGGGAGGCCGAGGCGGGCGGATCATGAGGTCAGGAGATCGAGACCATCCTGGCTAAAGCGATGAAACCCCCTCTCTACTAAAAACGCAAAAAATTAGCCAGGCGTGGTGGCGGGCACCTGTTGTTCCAGTTACTCGGGAGGCTGAGGCAGGACAGTGGCGTGAAACCGGGAGGTGGAGCTTGCAGTGAGTCGAGATCGCGCCACTGCACTCCAGCCTGGGTGACAGAGCGAGACTC
>NW_012103765.1:1011965-1014023 GCF_000951045.1 Mandrillus leucophaeus
AGCTGGGATTACAGGTGTGCACCACCATACCCAGCTAATTTTTGTATTTTTAGTAGAGACAGGGTTTCACCATGTTGGCCAGGCTGGTCTCGAACTCCTGACCTCAAGTGGTCTGCTTGTCACGGCCTCCCAAAAGGCTGGCATTACAGGCGTGAGCCACTGTGCCCGGCCTTTTTGTTTTTTTCTTCTTTTTATCAAGGTAGAAGCAAGTGTCTTAAGATTGGCCCTGTGCTTTTCTTGCTTACCAAGTCACTAACCCTCACTTAGTGCTTACAGAATGAGTGAATAATATGCAAAATGGTACTGTCTTTATTACAATGCAAAATAGCAAATGTTTCCATTAGCAAGCAGTTTACCCACATGACATAAATGTTTCCAAATGTAGGAAACACATGGCTTGGGGATCATGAATGTTTAATGGGTTTGAGTTTTAAAGGCACTTGGTTTAAAAATAGCTGTTGGAACTGTTGAGTAATGTTGATTATGCATTAAGTTTTGCCATGCATCAAAAAGATAATATGTCTCTATGAATTCCATTTCTGTTTCTCATTATCTGCACCCTACATCATTAACTTTTAATGAATTTGGCTTTTATTTGCTGTCCTAATGTTGCAAAGGTTCATTTTTCTTCTCCAAATGCCTAGCACTTTTGAAGAAAGAGTGTTTTCTTTTGATATGCAGTCTGTATTTACACCTGTGTTTTATTCTCCCAAGTTTGTTATAGCTGAAATTTGAAGAATTTAAAGTCTTTGGTACAAAGTCTCTTCAGGAATTTGTCATCATACCTTCACCACAAGAACAAGAGCCCCCTCCTTCTCAGGAAAGCCAGGAAGAAAATGTTCTCATATAAATTTCCTGCTGCCTCAAGGAAACAGTAGAACAATGTCTCTTAATTGTAATAAACTGAAGAAATTATTTTCAGATATCACACTGTTATGCAATATGATGCAACGTAGGGGATTATATTTAGGGGCAGATGTTTACCCTATGTCAGAGACTGACTTTTTTAGAGCAGCCACACATAAGACTTGTACCTGCACAGAACTGATGCAAACAGGGAGCAGCTTTGTTCAAAGTGAAGGTCACTATGGCATGGATTTCACCTACTGAAAAAAGCAAAGGTAAATGCATTGATAATATTTGTGTCCTTTTTATTTAAAAAGAAGGGGATGTGTGCAAAAATATTGCTTAATTTCCAAGGAACTGGAACTTGATTTCACTTATGTAGAAGGTAATGACCATGTCCGTAGGGTGACCTCTCACAACTCAGACTCAGTATGTGAGTCTGGCTTTCTGTACATCAAGGAGTTCTGCAGCTGAGAGCTATAGAATCCAGAGAATTTTAATCTACAATTTCATCTTGAGATATACTGGGAAGTACTTTTCTGTCAATGAAAGCCTCATTGGCTACAGAGATATTTAACCAAGAATACTTACAGGTGCACTAGGATTTTCTTAACCAACCACTTAGCTGCCCACAGAAGGTCCTCAATCAATATTCAAAGTTTAACTTATTTTTCTGACCTAGATGTATTTACATTTGGGTCTACAGAGTCTATATGCTTCCACATAGAACCATCAGCAGATACCAAGGGAAGTGAGGAACGGAGTTACAGAACTGAAGCACAACAGCTATATCATTATCTGTTCCACATATTAAAATTCCCTTAAAATTAAAACTCAAGATTAACAGTAAAAACACCAAGCAACAATCATTCTGTCTTCCCCTCTGCTTCTCTAAAAGGCCTCTGCACTGTAAGTCTGTGTTCTCTCTTTCCTCAGGACACTGTTGTGCCTTTTTATGTCCTTGCTTAGTTGAATGCAAGGTCTTAAAGGGTCTCAGATTTGGAAAACAAATCTCTGGCTTGGAGATACTCCCATTCTACCTTCTAATCAGGGACCTCAACGCTTCTTTACAACCTAGTCATTCCTTTCTCCAGCTCAGTAGCATACATACCCTATATGCAATAGTGGAACAAGCATCCTCCATTGTATACCACTGGGTGTTATAGATATTCAACTTACTTGCTTTCTGAACCAGATAAATCACCAGAATTA
>NW_012103765.1:1015803-1018590 GCF_000951045.1 Mandrillus leucophaeus
ATCATTTAATCAAACAGCATTTTTCAGATAAGAAACTTAGATAACTGAGAACTAGTATGTTTTTCCTAATATATCCAATCCTTTAATCAAAGATTCAAAACCAGAGAAGAGGTCTTCCTACACTCATGGCCTCCTAATTGTAAAACAAGATGGAAGTAAAAATAACACAAATTCTTTAAGTTAGTAGAATAAACAAATGATATATTGAAATGAGAAAGAGCCATTGTTCTCTTGATTCATTTCAACAACTTGTTAGCTTGCTTTGGGAACTATGGTAAATTATATTGTAATGACAAAATGCTTGGGTGTTCTTGACTTGAAAAGATCACGAAGACAATATATTATCAAGAAAATGTGTGTTCATGAAATTGGTAAGACAAAAATATTTGAACCATGGAAAGCCAAGAAAAAGACACTCATCCACTTTGAGCAGTAGCTTGTAACCAAGTTCGGACCCTCTGTAATGTGTAAAGGACCCTAAAAACTTTCTGAAAGAATCTCAAATCTCATCATGATATCTCATGTCTCATCAGCAAAGAAGCTCTGATATGTCTACAGTCCCAGTTCTTGGCAGTGCCTAAGTGTCACAGCAACAGATACGCATGCATCTACTTCTGGAAACACACTTCTCCTGCCCTTTTCCTCCAAATACATATATATTTTAAGTACAAGACACCAATAGTTCTCTCTTCAATACAATTCTAGCTCATAAGCTATAATCTTGACCCACTAGACCATAAAATTTGTGAGGATGAGTGAGGACCTTGTTTATTTTATTTATTGCTGTATCATCAAAAATGAGACTCTAGTCAAATACCAACAAGGCAAATATTCTGTGTGAGAGGTGTTTATGTGCTATAGAGACTATTCTATATTGGAAGACCTGATTTTACAATCTCAGATGAAGGTTATTCTTAAGGCTTTATTAGCCAAAGAAAAACACCAGACAACCTCGAAGGCACTCTCTTAGTCCACTTTTGTGCCTCTGTACCAGAATACCAGATACCAGGTAACTTATGAAATAAACAAACAAAAAATATTTGGTTTATGGCTCTGGAGGCTGCAAAGTCCAAGGTTGAGAGGTCACATCTTGTGAGGGCCTTCTTGCTGCATGAGAGCAAGAGATCAAACTGGCAGCCTCCAGTCCTTTTATACTTGGCATAAATCCATTGCTGAGAGTGTAGCCCTCATATTCTAAATAACTCCCATTAAGACTTACCTCCTAAGACTGTTACATTTGGGACTAAGTTCTTAATACATGCTTTTTTGGGAGACACATTTTCTAATAAGCCTGAATTTGTACAATGATCTCTGTCCCTTCTCTGATGCAAGATTCCAACCCCCCTAGTGTCTAATTCACCAATTTCATGCTGTTCATCCTGGTGTTCTGGGTTTCTCCATGGTTTAAATCTGTGCTACTGACCAGCCTCAGCTATCTGTTCCCCTTTAGCTCCAGTTGATGTACTCTCAGCCCCTGGCAGGAGTGTCTGTAATCACAGGCAAGGAATTGGGCACACCAGAAAAACTGAACATTAGACCAAACTTTAATATTCTCACAATTCATGGCCTTTTATAAATCATTTCCTTTCTTGGGATCTCTGGCTTCAATTGCAAATGTAGAGATTATTTCAACAGAAGTTTTTTGTTTGTTTTGTTTTGTTTTCTGGGGCCTATTGGAGGGTGGAGGATGGGGAGAGGAAAAGGATTCAGGAAAATAATTAATGGCTACTAGGCTTAATACTTGGGTAATGAAATAACCTGTACAACAAAGCCCCATGACACAAATTTATTTAATAACAAACCCACACACATACTGCTGAACTTGAAAGGGGAAAAAAAAAGTTGTTTTTAGAACTGGATTTTACTTTTTGTTCTGTCTGGGAGCAAGAAAGAAGGCTTGAAGGTGAGAATCAGACAAAGCTTCACAAACAAACTTTTATATGATCTTTAAAGTAAAAGCAGGATTGAAACTGGCCCAGACCAGCAAACTAAACCAGGTAAAGGGAGAAACATTAGTTCAGACACTGAGGTAGAAAAACACAGGTCACCTATAAACCAGTGCCACTCTTACACATTTTTATCCATTAGTGCATTTTATGCATAAGGCAAATTTATCAGTAATAAGGTATTATGAAAGTTAAATTTATTCAATATAAAGAACTTTCCTTTATTTTGCCTGCCTGTTTTGCAATTAAAAGATCCTTTTAAAAATGGAGCATCAATACTACCGTGTGGAATATGTAGTCTTTAAAATACCCTTACATTGCAACATTAAAAGTTGGAAACAATAGGGTGGTAGCCAGAATGTTTTCTAAGATTTAACTAGTTCAAATTTAAGTCAATTTTACTAGTTCAATTTTTATATAAACTGAATAGCAAAAATTTGTCTGGAGCTCCAGCCTCTTTGGTGAAATATAAAATTAATAAAATGGGGTTCAAAGATCATGAATGTCATGATAGGTGTTACTATTACCACCATTTTTCTTAAAGAAAAATAAAGGTTCTGGGAGGTAAAATTACTTTCCAAAAGTTTCATTTTTAGTTGAAAAATTGTATCTGTAACTTGAAAGCCTGTGTTTCTAATGACTTCAAAATAGGGAGTTGTCAAAAGCATTATCTTCTTACCCAGTGATTTTGGTGACAGCAGTATCATTGGAGTGGTGAGAGCAGAATCAATTTTGTCTCGCATTGGGGCATGGGATATAGAAGGGTATTTAGAATAGAATGAACTCCAAAAACTTTTCTGTGAAGTGAGATAGACTTAGTTGTAGATACATGTATGACATG
>NW_012103765.1:1019335-1028358 GCF_000951045.1 Mandrillus leucophaeus
GCCAAGGCCTAGATGTTTTGGGGGCGTTTTTTGTCCTACCACAATCTACCCTCTGATCCCTAAAGATTTACATCTATCTTCCATGCAAAATGTATTCCTAAAATGACTCAACCCTAAAATGACTCAACCATTTACAACATCAACTACAAGTCCAAAGTCTCATTTAAATATCATCAGCTCAAAAGTCTCAGATTTCATCATTTAAATCAGATATGGGGAGCCTCGAAGTATGAAGCCATCCTGGGGCAGAATTCCTTGACATTTTTAAAGTAAAACATTTGGCTCCGTGCCTTGCACATAATAAGTGCCCACAAAATGTTAGCCACCATCAGAATTATCCCCTTCATCCTTTTCCCTCATTACATGGTTTATTTTCTTTAGCTTGCCATGATTCTGCTGTAGCTGTGTCTTTAAACATGGACCATTCAGACCGTCCTTGGAATAACATAAAAAGTTAGTCATAAATGAAAAATAAAATGATTGACTCTTTAGAAAAAAAGGATAATCAGAATGGGGACAATAAGGGGAGAATATCACTAAATAGGCTCCATATTCTCATAGCAGAGAAAAGACAAAGTGTAAGATGTGACGATGATGATGATGGTCATGGTGGTACTAGGAGTAGCAGTAGCAGTAATGCTTACTGAGAATTTATCTTGTAATGGCAGCTTTTCTAAGTGTTTTACATGTGTTACCTCATTTAATCTTTACCACACTCTTGTGAGCTGGACATTTATGGTCCTCATGTTCAGAGGAGGAAACTGGGATAGAGAGTTTATGCAATTAGTAAGTGGCAAAGGCATGTTCTCCATGATGGCTAATTGAAACAAAGTGTATCATGCACATGTCTCATAGAATCCTGAAATTCATGAAATGCAATTTCAGAGAATTTCTGTTCTTTAGAAAATAACCTACAGAATAAAATACAGAGGGGAAAATAAAAATAGCTAAAGCAGTATGCTCTACAACAAAGTCAACCAGGTCAAAAAATGTTAATAAGTAGCATGCAAACTTTTAGTTACAGAATATTCCAGTTAATATATCAAATCTACCTCTTACCTGATATATTAATTTGGTAAAATAAAGTAAGAAGTGTGAAAAATGAAAGTATATAAGAACTAGATGAAAACCTGAGGGAATTCCATTTCAAACTTTCTTTGTAGGGAAAGGCTTTCTAACTATGAATCTAATTATGAATCTAACTAAGTCTCTTTTACTTTCTTCTGGGGAAAAAAAAAAAAAAAACCTTCACTTTTTATTTGGGAGATTACATGTGACTTAGATTGAACTCTCAATCAAAATACCTTGCCTTCTCTGGCCAAAACATGGATTTGTGACCGAAGCTACTCCAGTCTGCCTTTCTCCCCCTAGCATTTAAATCAGTTTTAACATTTGTGTTTTATATTATTAAAGCATTAAATAAGAAGGGAGCCAGATAGATATAAATTATTCAAACTCTTTTCTCCTCGAAAAGGCAGAAATTTAAAGAATTATCCTCACATTGAGAGACTATATCTGAACTCACGGGGACAAAAGTAAATTGTAAAGACATTTGCATTTTGTAATTAACATGGTTTGGAACTTTATTCAAATTTGGAATTTGAATAAAGTGGTGAATTATGAAATAGTAACTGACAGAAACAGGAGTGGGCATGTACCAGAACATGGACAAATGATGAGTTCTGCATTGAGGATTTACATATTGAGGACTGGCCATTTGTACTGGCTTAACTATAAAATTGTACAGCATTAGCAGGAAAGAGCAGCTGTGGCACGACAGTGGAGATGCCAGGACAGATCTGGGCAGTGGATCTTATTCTTTCTGTACTCTTGGCATACTCTATAAATAATGAAAAGTTGCATATGAGTTAAACAAAAATTAAAGTATCTCAAAATTGACAGCAGGAAGCTTTAAAATTTTACACCTTTTACTTGTTTAATTTTTAGGATTATGTTATGGTTTCAGTGAAATAATTGACTATCGTGATCAAGTTCTATTGACAATTATGAAGCAAAAATTTTGTTTTAAGGCTTTGCTTCCGGCCGGGCATGGTGGCACATGCCTGTAATCCCAGCACTTTGGGAGGCCAAGGTGGGTGGATCACAAGGTCAGGAGATCGAGACCATCCTGGTTAACACGGTGAAACCCCGCCTCTACTAAAAATACAAAAATTAGCCAGGCGTGGTGGCGGGTGCCTGTAGTCCCAGCTACTTGGGACACTGAGGCAGGAGAATGGCATGCACCTGGGAGGCAGAGTTTGCAGTGAGCCGAGATCATGCCACTGCACTCCATCCAGTTTGGGTGACAGAGCGAGATTCTGTCAAAAAAAAGAAAAAACAAAAAACAAAACAAAACAAAAAAAACTTTGCTTCCAAACTTCATAACATTTGTTTCAAAACTTTAAATAAACAGTACATTTTCATTATTGCGAATTATGCAATTGTATGCATAATTCATCACATGTCTCACTAAAAACAACATCTAACTTGCAAACAAATCTAGAAAAAGAAAAATTATACTGGCCATCTATGAGAAAAACAAAGGACTAAAGATGGAATGAAATAAAACGATTAGAATTAATGAAAAAACTGTAAGGCATGAAAACTTGAAAGGTCGTAATATCAGTGGATAAATATTGCAGTTTTATTTCATAGGTACAACAGGTATTTGTGAGCACAAATGTTGAAAGGCAATCATATTTGTGTACATGTAAAGCCATATGAAGATAAACGTTGTTTATGAGGTCCAGAGAATGTGCATCTGAATAATAAAGCCTCTCAAACGTATGGCAATAGCTGGGATATGTAGGAAGTCTGTGAACTAAGTTTTGGTACTAACTAAAAGGTTGGGAAATGACAGGGGTGAGACATACTATTCTAGTTTTGTGTTGTATGCATGTCCCTTTCAGCATCCCCAGATTGTCACCGAGCAAATAAAGTTTCAACTCCACTTGCTAGGATTAGAATAAAATGTGAAGACAGTGTAAGTCAAGCAACAGCTATCAGAAGTAGCTATTCTCCCTGCGGTGCTTCTAAGTAACACCAGACTGGTCATTAAAGCCTGGTACAAAAGTGATCCTATTTACTCTTGTGGCATCTTTCAATGCTGTGTAAACGGAAGACCAATAAATCTTTTCTTATGAAGACAGTTAAGGTTTCAGAAGGATAAACATGCCATTCAAAAGAAATATTAGTTTTATTAATAATAAGTGGATCCTCAAATAGTAATAAACAAAAAATGGGTTTTATATTGATGTGCCCAGTGGGGATTATGCCTCTATCTGATAAAATATAGGTGCCCTTTTGCTCCTATGAAACACACCTCGTGGTATTTTATTTTAAAATAGGAATTTTTTTCACTCTCATGGCACAGCCTGTTACCAGGGAAAGTAAGTTTAAACCACAGAAGAATTCAGGAGAGTTACCTTGTGAATTTTATTAGTTGAATAACCTCTTATGAAAGAAATGAACCCTATTCATGGACGCTGCCAGGGGATGATTGGTTGGATGAATTGAGAGACGTTTTGAAGGACCTAGAGGCTGATAAGTAACACTTTATCACTCTGAAGTGAGTGGCTTAATTTCTCTACGGATTGAACTTCAGAACTGATGACTTTAGAATATAGTATTGCATCAGAAGAGAAATCCACAGTCTGTCAAGTAAAGGAAATTGGTATCTCTATGTTTCTCATTTCAAGAAGAGGCCTATTATTTTACCCCAGCATATAAAATTCCAATAAAAGTTCCATATACTCAGAATAATTCTGGGATTCTGGCTCCAGTTCTATGCTGTTAATAGGATGCACAAAGTATTGTTTGAGAAGAAGCAATGTAGACACATAATTACCAAATATTTTTCTTCTTTCTTTAACACCTAGGAATTTATATGGGTACAGCTTTATTCAATTAAATCATTATCACCATTAAAGAATAAAATTAAGTTAATGCTACACAGGATGTTGAAGGTAATTAAAAATGAGGGATTCTGTCTCTTCTGATAGAAAATTTTAGGTATGAAGTGACAGCAGCTCGGGGGACAAGAAGTCTAGAAACAGCAAGAGAAAATATTCACCAAATCATAATTTTTCCATAATGAGACCTAATCTTTCAAATAAAATTTTACCACTTATCAAGTTCCCCGAACATGTATTAGTTTTTGTGTTGTGCAGTTCTGATTCAAACTAATGGGTTGAAACAGTCATATTTGCAAATAAAATATGAGATGTTTACCAACACAAAATAACTAAATAGTTCAATGGTCTTTGCTCAAGTTGACTAGATAAGAGAGCCTGAGGCCAAAGATATAATGATGTCATATTACAGGTATTTGTATCCAAGGGAAGCAAAAGCAAAGGATAAAGTTAAGTGACACAGAGAAATAGAAAAAGCAAACACAAGAAGGAGCATTAGTTCTCACAAAGCACAGCTGATGGCAGGACATTCTCAGAAATTTAAATAAAACTGCCATGTCTCAGGGAAATTTATTAAGGTAAGAAGAGAAGATAATCTCCTGCTAGCTCTATTCCAGTTTCCATTCCCCATTGGTAAAAGCATGTCCACAGGTCATAATAGTTTCTATGGCAAAGATGTGTTACTTGGCACCTCACATAAGCATTTGGGGTGTGCCAGAGGCTCTGTGTATCCAGACTTGCTAATGCACTGGTGTAGCTGTTTCTACTTATCAGTCACTTTGCACATGTGAGATCATTGTTCTGAAGTGGTGGCAACAATTGCTGCAAAAATATGGATTGGACCAACTCTAGGGCCATTATGGAGCAAATCAGCATGCAAGTCTAAAGGCAAGAAAATAGGTAAATTGGAACATATCTTGGATAGTATATAACTTTGTTTAGTAGGGGCCATCTCTTGAATCATTCTTGTACAGTTAGTCCATGTAAAAAAAGGAAGCTTCCCTCATAGAAAAGTAGATATCCAGTTCTTCAAGGGTACCACTAGGTAATATGTCCCAGAAGAAGTTAAATAAAAAGGCCAAGCAAAATACAGTAACAATTTTCATGTCGCATCTATTTCTCCCCCATCTATGTAAGATTTCCCTCATAGTTGGCCATCACTTAGCTGAGCTGGGTTGCTTACTTGGAAAAATAGCCCTTATTGAAACTGCAGTGGTTTTGACACTTAGCTGCAACATCCTCATGTTCTTGTGGATGTTATTGTTGAAACTGACTATTTTCACATAACGCTGGATGTTGAAGCACCAAGAGAAAACCTGATGAATCCTCTGGGTTAAACATATCCCCACCACTACCCTAAAAAAAATCAGAGTGGATTATCAGTAGAGTAACTCTTTCCATTGCTTGCTAGTCCCCCAGTATGAGAGACTGAAAATGACAATATGGTAAACCCAGATTTTAGTACAGTGGATACTTGACTACAAGCCCTGCCAAAACCCTAGTTTCACCTATCCCCAGGAAGCAGTTAACAATTACCTAAAAGATCTTAAGATTTATGAAACGAAAACTCCAAATTTCAAAGTGCATAGAATAACTGGTAGTTATGATGGGAGATGTTGATCCTACTTTAACTCCTTAATTGCTGGATCAGTGTATTTTATTGAGGACACTGTACATGAAATAAATAATTGATTCAGTGCATAAGTGGCATGCTGGAAGACAGTGCCCAGTCTCACAAGGTTTTGTCAATTGGATGCCTCAATTAAGCCTTCAGCACTCCATTCCAACATCGGTCCTGTTCAGTCAAGTTGACTGATTTTTGATGATTGAGTACGTGGTATGTACAGTGGAATTCCTGTGTGTGAAATGATTGTCACAGCTCCTTTTCTATAAAAGTCTGAAGCAATAATTATGTGGGACACCATGTCAATACATTAGGCATCTGTAAGTCTTCAGTGAGTGGTGCTTGTGACAGCACACAAACATGAAGAGCCAATTCAAGTATTGATTCCAGTATGGTGAGTTTCTGTCTCTGCCAAAGTGGAAAGCTGTTGAATGTGATTGAATGGCCAGCATTTGGATGTCCTGAATATCTGAAGAATAAAGCCATATTAAGGTTTTAGCATTGGTTTCTGTTGTTGGCAGGTTGAATATTCAGCACTGGTGGTAGCTAGCATATCTTTAGTGGACAGTCCCTGTTTGGGGACTTAAGAATGCATTTAATTTCTTTCCTAATGATTATTCTGCCCTTAGGTACATGGTACAAGTACCAGAATAATCTAAGCAAGAGTTAGATTGACAATCACAAGATGAGTCATCCTATACATCCAATTTTTGAGAGACTTGCTTGTAGTAGATACTATCTGTTGGCCATTAGTATGAGAAGAAAAATGTCTGCAATGTTTGTTGTAGATTGTATATGTGCATCTGGGCACATATTCCCCGGTAACCTTGTTCTGAATCTGGCAATCTTGTTCCTTCTAGGCCTCTGATCAAACAATGCAGCCATTCTCCACTGCCCGAGGTTTGGGGTATATCCATACTTAGCTATCCTCCCCTACCAAATAATGTTTTTTTTTTTTTTTTTTTCCATCACTGTGTCTTGGGCCACCCATGAGATGAATTTTAATCAGCAGAATATCTTCGCCAGCTAGTACCAACATACTGTACTGATACCTGTAAATCAGGTTTTTACCCTTTCCTCCTTCATGAAAGAACTGCATATTAACTACAGGCAGAGATTGAGGGAAACATGTCAGGTCAGCTGAGGTAGGTGACATGGGAATCTGGGTTTCTTCATCATGTAAATTATGCCTTCCTTTTGTACCTGCTCAAAGCAATTTTGAATGATTAGTTAACATGATAAAATATCACTATGCCCACCTGCTCCTGTGACTTGGTAAATTTGATAACACCCTGAGTATATAGTCTTTTGCTACTTAAGGATCAGGTATTTTGTCTTTATTAGATCTAAACAGGGGAGCACCTAAAGTCAATGTAAATTGGTGTGTTCGTTTAGTTGCTGAAAATAATTTTGATGAAGATTATTTTTGATATAAGGTTTTATTGGTACGCTATGGAACTTTCTGTATTCCAGATACAGAAACAGATAAGCAAAAGGCAAATAACAGAGGAGGTCAGAAGGAAGACCAAGCAGCTCTATGTCTACAACTCTGCTATGTTGGAAACTTACTAATAAATATTGCAATATTTACCATTTTGAGGTGAGCAATGGAAGAGAAAAGAGGAGTTATATTTGATTATATTCAGTGCTATAATCTTATTATAAGAGATGTTCACAGCCATAATTTCCTTTTAGTGCTAAAGAAAAATCAATAATAAACCCAGCATCTTTCATGCTAAAATGGATTAGTTTACATTATTGAAGATAATGTCTTCTGTATTCAAGTTTATACTTAAACACAGTGCAACAAAAAAGGCTGAATTGTCTGATGAAATAGTTGTAACTGAGACAAGTCACAAATAGAATTAACATACACTTCTGCAGTAAATCTTTACTTATTTGGAAATTGAGGCTTGTTTTGGTAAAAAAACGAACAAGGTTTATAGTATACTTTTAGAGGCAGAAAAAACATAAATAACATATGTATAATATTCTTGTACTTATAAAATGCTTTTATATACACTATTTTAATTGAATTGCTTGAGAGTATTACAGTGAGTTAACTAAATGTTAACAATGTCTTGCCACATGGAAATACTGTTATATCTAGCTTAATAAAAAAGAAAGAATATTGTAATCATTTTTTATGGGTACAGCTTGTATAAAATACATTTCTTAAGCGGTTTCTCTCTCAATAAAATGAATCAACATCCTACAAATATTTGGTTCATAATTTTAATTTGCATAAGATTTATTATTTAATACATGCTATAAAAATACCAAATTAGCATTTGATTTCACTAAAATCAAAAACTTCACTAAAATCAAAATCACAGTTTTTGATTTTAGTGTGTATGAGATAATATCAAGAAATATAAACTTTATGCTTTAATTATTCATGCTGGGTTTTTTGTGGCTTCTTTTTCAAGTATTTAATGTACATTATGAAGCAGATGTACGTGAAAAGACTTATGCCATAATTTATAAAAGTGAATAGGCAAACCAGATTTCTTTGAAGAGCAGAGGACTAACAGTGAGAGACAAATGAGCCATAGAAACAACCATCTACATGGAGCTCATTTACCGAACACAAAATCATAGGTATATTCTCATTCGTAAACTCATTGTGTAAAAAGCCAAGGTCTCCCAGACCATTTCTGCCTCCTGAAAGGTACTGACTACTTGAGAGTTTTTTCAGACGGTAGAATTTTCAGCGCTAAGAACAAGACAGTCTTAGCAAACCAGGATAATTGGTCACAATAAGTACTAGACAGTTTTACTAGGGGATAACAAACGGGCACAGTTTACGGGGCTTGTGGGAACATCCTCATACTCTCAAATTCCCTTTGGGATCCTTACAAGATGATCAGCCCCCAAAAAATTCCAAAATGCTTGCCTTGTTGGAAAAAAAAAAATCATAGAAAACATAGAGGAAAAAAACCATTCTCACTTAGATCATCTTCACTGAATTACCAGCAAATAAATCTGAAGTTTTAATTTCCATTCTCGCCTATTGGTTATCTACTATTTTATTCTTTATCTAGCATTTTTTTTAATGTTGAAGAATGTTAAAAGTAAATTAAATACATCATAACATCCACCACTATAAGCTTCATGATGTGTCCTAAACAATAAACTTCCCATACATGGCTAAATGTGATGTGCCGATACTTAACAATAGTAATTCTACAGTATTACCCAACGGGCATCCCATACCCAAATTTACCCAGTTTGAAACTGAAAATTGGATATGAGAACCTGGGTGCCCATAGCATGCTAAACTCAATATTTCAAACACAAACACATTCTATCCACCTCCTTTCTACCAGAATGAGATCTGTTCCTCTGATCATTAACGCCACGCTGAGGAAAGAGATTTTACTTGTTTGTGCTTGCTTTTATATAACCACCATATATATTTGGCTACTAGCAAGAATATATTTTGCAATTCTTAAAACATTCAGAATTTCTTATTAATATTAACCCTA
>NW_012103765.1:1030083-1033988 GCF_000951045.1 Mandrillus leucophaeus
ATATTTCATAAAAGTTATGGTACAGGCATAAGCGTATGAATGCCAAATCAAAACGAACAGATGTAGGCTTTCTACTGTACTAATATAACCCTTTTTCTTACATAGAAGAGTCAAGTTTAATACCTTAGATTAAAACTTTTAAGTTAATCAATGGATTTCTACTAACTGTGCAGAACAAAATTAGTAACATATTCCATAGAGTCGGGCAGAGTTTTGACATCATTGACCTTACTTCCCTGTATGCATGGGAGTATAGATGACAAATGGAAAAGCAAATGCTTTTAAAATAAGCCATTCTCATTTGCAAGGTTATTTTAGACTTATTTGCATGGAAGAACATTGAGTACCCAATACTTTTATTTTATTTTGTTTCATGTGAAACATAGTTGGTGTAAATGAAATCAGTGACTACATTTCTCAAGTCTCATTCCAGAGACAACATTAAAGTCTTAATGGCATAACATAATCATACACTGTTTTTCCTTGAAATGTTATTAAAGTGCTTGTAGATTCTTATGCAGTTGTTGGAAATAATAGAAAGACATTTATATACAATTTATCAGCTTCTCTAAGTATTAACATTTTTCAAAAGTATAGACTAACATAACAACCAGGATACTGGCATTAATACAATCAACTGATCTTATTCAAATATCCTATGTTACTTCTACTCATAAATATGTGTATGTGTTTAGTTATATATTATTTTATCACTTGAGTAGGTTCTTATATCCACCACCATAGTCCAGATACTAAAAAGTTCCATCAATCCAATTAGAAAATGATAGAAAAAGATGAAAAGCATAACAAAGATGAAAAGTAAACAGATAACAAATGAGTACATTAAAATATTTTCAGCATTGTTAGCTATAAAGGAAATGCAAGTTAAAATCACAATGAGAAGATGTCACTACACACTTATCAGAATGTCTAAAATTAAAAATAGTGACAATACCAAGTGTTTGGAAAGGATGCCGAGAAACTGGATCTCTCATGCGCTGTTAGTAGAAATATAAAATGGTAGAGCCACTTTGGAAATAAATTAGAAATTTTTTTTTTTTTTTTTGAGACAGAGTCTTGCTCTGTCACCCAGGCTGGAGTGCAGTGGCACAATCTTGGCTCACTACAACATCCGACTCCCAGGTTCAAATGCTTTTCTTGCCTCAGTCTCCCAAGTAGCTGGGACTACTGGTGTGCACTATCATGCCCTGCCAATTTTTTGTATTTTTTTTTTTTAAGTAGATACAGGCTTTCACCAGGTTGGGCAGGGTAGTCTAGAAATCCTGACTTGAAGTGATCTGCCCTCCTTGGCCTCCCAAAGTGCTGGGATTACAAGCGTGAGCTACCGTGCCTGGCCAGAGATTTCTCATAAAATTAAATATGTCTTTATAATATGACCTGGTAATTTCACTTTCTACTTTTCATAGCAATGAAATAAAAACTTGTGTTCACACAAAAGCCTGTGAACAAATGTTTGTACTATCTTTATTCATAATAGTCCCCCAATAAAAACAACCCAGATATCGTTCAACAGTTGAATGTTTAAACAAACTGTAATAACATAGAATACTACTTACCAACAAAAAAAAATGAACTATTGATATATGTTACAACTTAGCTGGATCACAAGGGAAATATTCTGAGTGAAGAAGCTTCTCAAGATTGCATATTCTATGATTACATTTATGTTGAAATGACAACATTTTAGGAATGATTAACACATTAGTGATGGCCAGGTTTGAAACAGAGATGGGAGGGAGACAGGTATCTTTACAAAAGAACAAAACAAGGGATTTTAGTGATGATACACTATTTTATATTATTGTGACACCCTTTCGGTAAGAAATTTAACAGTCTTTTGTAGATGTCATTTCACTGATCTTTATTCTTAAGAATAAAAATACATTTTCTGGAAGATAGTGATAAACATATATATATGTATATATACACACACACTTTTATATACACAATACAATATTTATAGTGTTATGTCATTGCAAATATGTATATATGTGTGTGAATATATATGTATGTGTATTTGTGTATACATCTATCTATCTATCTATCTATCTATCTATCTATCTATCTATCTATCTATCTATCATCATCATCTATCTTTATCCATCAGTCTAGAGGGAAAGACAGACATTCCTTGTTTTAGTAGCAAACTTGAGTAAATAAATAAATGGGGAAAATAATAAACAGCAGACTACAAACTCTAGCTTTATTCAACCAATTTCAACATAATAATTTGGTTGTTAGAAAAGATCTTATTTCAGAACGCTCAGATATTTATCACAAAAATATGATGTGTCAAGCTTCCAAAAGTCTTGCCACATTTATTCTAGTGATTTAATAAGTTTTCACAGGAGACAATCTTCAACATTTTCCAAGGATAACAATTCTCAGAAAGGCCATGAGATCTATTTAAGAAGACAAATGTTAATTATCTGCCACAAACTTTCATTCTGCTCTACACTCACCTAATATTTACTGAGCGACTACACCATTTAGGCCTGTGGGGAGATTCAGAATGAAATTTCCATTGACTGTACACCTGAGGTTTGGTGATAGCAAAATTTAATACACGTTAAATAGATATATTCTTTCTTAGAGCAAAGGAAGGAGTAATTAATTCTGACTTGTGAAACTGTGGTATTTAAACTGGATGTACAGAAAAGAGAATTATAATAATAATAAAAGACGAAATAGGAGGTAAAACATATCTCTCCAAAGCTATACTCTCGTTCCCTTTCATTCACATCCTTTATCTAGATGACCATCAAGTAGTACTTTGCATCTCCTTGGAACAAAGATGTCCGTGACATATCTGAAATGAGGCACATATAAAGATGCAGATATAGTGAGAGGTCAGTCCAGGGAAAATAATTAGGACAAGATCCCAGATCATTGCAAAATAAGCTATAGATAGAATATTATTTCTTTTTATATTAGCCAGTGCAGAAAATATAGGTTTATTGGACATTTCAAAAAATTTGTGGAAATTATTATTGCAACTTATCAGATCTAGAAGATGAATAAGATAATGTCAAAAATGTGAGATACTTGCTCTCTTTGTGTCACAGTTATTCTTTGCATAGTCATGTGTTTCAGGACTCATTACAAGACATGGTCATTAATTGTTCACCAGTAAGTTTGCTACATTCAACTTTGAGGATAGGTAGCGCATTTTGCTTATATCTTATATAAACTGTACTTACTACAGTTCCTGAAGAAATGAATGTTTACTGTAATTACAAACACATCAGCTCAAATACAAGTAGTTTGATATAGGTAATGGTTTTTTCTTGGGTAATTTCAAATACTACAGGTTCTTCTGGAGACTTGTATGCAAATATTAAGGACCTTTGAAATATATGTCTACTTCCCTGCTAAAAATTTCATATGTACCTATTTTATCTAGAAAATAGCAAAAGATAAAAAAAGTATAAACACATGGTTACTCATCAGGTTTATAATTGAAAAAAGTGAACATATTAAAATATTTAACAGTGGGGAATGGTTAAATGATAGTATATACATAAAATGCTATGAAGAGCTATAAATATCATAATACTAAAAATTACATAATCATATAGGTCATTTCTGGTATTCTGAGTAGAAATTATGGTCTAAAAACATCAGAAACTATAGTTCTAATATTTAAAAATAATGCACATGTAAAATGATAAAAGCTGTTATTTTCTCTGACTGCTAGAATTAAAGTTTTCATTTTTTCATTTGTGTATCCTGACTCTTTCAAAATACCAGTGACAAAAAAGCTTAAATAAATGCAAAATAGCCTCAGAGAAACATTACAATTTGTTAACATAATAGAGTGTATTTCTCAGCCTGCCTTTTACTAGGGGTGCTCATATGACTAATTTCTCAGCATAGGGACATTA
>NW_012103765.1:1034323-1039522 GCF_000951045.1 Mandrillus leucophaeus
ATAGATAGATAGATAGATAGATAGATAGATAGATAGATAGATAGATTTTTTTTTAGTAGAGATGGGGTTTCACCGTGTTAGCCAGGATGGTCTCAATCTCCTGATCTCATGATCCACCCGCCTCTGCCTCCCAGAGTGCTGAGATTACAGGCGTGAGCCACTGCGCCCCGTCCATGGCTTAGTTTCAACAACAACAACCACAACAACAAAATATGGAGGGAATTTGTCCTTGAAAATGTGCCAATGTGGAATCCTCAATTGAAACTCTTGTGGGGATTGAAATAAACTTTGTGCAATCCATTGTATTTGGAGCTCTCTTTTTGCAATAACATAGACTCTTATATACGTATTGTAAGAATTGATACCAAAATTAAGCTGTTACTGTAATGAATTTAAAATATGCGACATACACTTAGGGATAGTAGGGTAGAGAAGGCACATTTGTTGCAGCTAAGTAGCAGGTGACTCCTGTTATACTATAGCAAAATATACGGTAAAAGTACATGATTGAGTGAACGAATATTTTTCAGATATTTGTTGCCTTGCTGATTTGAGAAAGCCAGCTTCTTTTAGATTTCTAATGCCAGAAAATAAATCTGTTACTGACAAACTCTTTGAAGGTCCTTTGTGATTGTCAACAACAACAATAAAAAGGAAAGTTATTCTAAATAATCAGACATTGATTGCCTTCTCACCCAAGCCTATTTCATTGATCTAGGTTGTTCTAAGGCAAGCACAATTAAAATTAGGAACAGATGGATAGTTTGAAAATGGAAGGTAGAGTATAAAATTGGGTTTTTAAAATGTGCTTGCAAACACATAAAATTATTTAGAAGCAAACAGAACAAAAATCCTCTACATTTTTTGAGAAGAATGTATTGATAACCATTCCACAAGCCTGACTTTACAGAGTGCATTTTTTGTTCTTATGTTCTTACTTTCATGTTCTTTTTTTTCTTTCACATTCTCTTACTCTTTTCTTCTTTTCTTCTTGTTTTTGTTTTGACTTTGTTTCTTAATTAGAGAATTTTGTAATTATATACAACAAAATTTTAAGTGTATAATCAGATTAAATTTGAGGAATATATACAGCCATGTAAACACAATAGCATGCCATGGTATATAACATTTGCCTCATCCCAAAATGCTTTGTTTCTTTATCTTTACCACACTTTGGACCCTGGCAACCTCTGATGTTCATTCCATCACTATAATTTGATCTTTCATAAAATTTTATACAAATAGCATCAAACAGTATGTAGTCTTTTGTATCTGAATTTTTTTTAACTTGACAGAATGCGTCTGAGATTCTCCAGGTTGTAACATATGTCAATAATCCACTAATTTTATTGGTGAATATCATTGCATCATGTGGATCTACCACAGCTTGTTTATCTACTGAGCAGTTCATTAGCATTTAGTTATTATCTCTTCCTGGTAATGATAAACAAACCTGCAAGCCTTTTTGTAGCCATCAATTTTTATTTCTTTTGAGTCAATACCTAGAAGTGGAATTAGTGGAATTACTGGATCACAGGGTAAAGATGTATTTAATATTCTAAGAAATCATCAAATTGTTTTCCAAATTGGCTATGCCATTTTTATTCCCATCAGAAATATTTGAATGTCTCAATTACCTCATATATTTGCCAACACTTGGCATTGCTACACTTTTTAGTTTTAGCCGTTCATGTTCACATGTAGAGGTTTGTTTACTTTGTTGTTTCTTTTCTTTTGTCTTTAATTACAGTATTTTAAAGAAAGCCGCCAACATTCTTTTGTTTTGCTTTGTTTCTGATAAGATGTCTAATAGCATTGTCCTTTTCCCTCTGGATTTGATTTATTTTTGACTGCTTTTAAGACTTTTTTTCTTTATTGGTGATTCCAGCAATTTGATTATAATATCCCTAGATGTGTGTGCTATTTTTTTCTGCTTTGAGTTTATTGAGTTTTCTAGATATGTAACATTGTACTTTCATCAGATTTAGAAATATTCTAGCTATTATTTTTTCAAAAATATTTTTTCCCCTTATTTTCTAAGTAAGGACTAAATTTACACTTATGTTAGGTTGCCTGATATTGCTATATAGCTCATTAGTGCTCTATTTATTTTTTTTTCCTCAATCCTTTTTTATTACCTTCACTTTTGGATAGTTTCTATTTCTGTGTTCAAGTTTACTAGTATTTTATTCTGAAGTTTCTAGAATTAATCTTTTCCAGAATAATACTGGAAATTTTTTTTCTGATACTATGTTTTTTACAACTACAAGTTAATTTTATGTCTTTTTTATACCTCCCATTTTTCTTCTCTTTTTTATTATACTTCACATTTGTGATGGGGAACAGCTCATCTTGTGATTAAATGTGTTCATGAACAATTACAAAGAGAAAAGCCATCAACCAAATTAAATACTAAGTGCAAAGATATTTGTAGAAGCGATTGTTTGTAAACTAATAACAGAAAACTTCATCTCACTAACGAGTGAGGGAATAACATTTAAATAACTGGTACACTTTTTTTGCCCCAAGCTGTTTAAGAAAAAAGGAATTCTGAAGTTTGATAAAACTCAGTGTTTGTGGGCATATGGGTGGAAAAGACTCCTGCCATATTTGTGGAAATACATGTCTTTGGAATAAATTTTATAGTGTTTGTCATGTGAATTGGCAATTTTACTCTCAGCAAATACATTCCCTGATTATAATAACATGTGCAAAGATATGGGCAAAAATTCTCATTGCATACTATTATTATTATTCGAGATGGAGTGTTGCTCTGTCACCCAGGCCGGAATGCAGTGGCACGATCTCAACTCACTGCAACCTCTGCCTCCCGGGTTCAAACAATTTTTCTGCCTCAGCCTCCCGAGTAGCTGGAACTGCAGGCGCATGCCACCATGTCGGGCTAATATTTGTACTTTTAGCAGAGACAAAGTTTCATCCTATTGGCCAGGCTGGTCTTGAACTCCTGAACTCGTGATCCGCCCACCTCAGCCTCCTAAAGTGCTGGGATTACAGGCATGAACCACTGTGCCCGGCCTGAACATTATTTTTAAAGACAAATGATTAGTGTTTCCAGATATTGACTACATGTACATATACTTTTCTCCAAGTGGTTGGAAAATAGCATATATGAGAGAGAGAGAAGAGACAGAGATACAGAGAGACAGACAGAGAGAGAGAGAGAGAGAAATTTTATGAGATACCCTTGAGGTCTGGATTCAGAGTTTTAGGTAGGAAGAAGGTACACTTACAGATTTGATCATGCATCTCTTAGCAATATTGAAATTTTCCTACAAGACTTTGTGGGTTTCATATTTTTAAGACATATAGCTAGTATGTAGGAGTTTTTGGTTGTTATTGTTGTTCCTTTTTTAAATGCAGCACAGTTTCACATTTCCCTTTTTCTCCATCTGACATTTCAGAGCATTCTGGCTGTTTTCCTTTTGTTTCCTTTCCTGTCCTGAGATTTATGCCTTCTTTCTTGCCACAAATTTAACCCTATTTTTCAAATTTAGGCTTCGCTCTTCAAGGAGGATATTGGGCATGAACTTGTCTGAGGGATAGTGTTTCGCAATAGACTTGATGGCTAAGACTGATCCTCGACTTGTGCATGAATGGGAAAGGCTCTTGGATGGGACGTGCCATTGGCCAGATACACATAGGATAATATTTGGGTAAAATTTATCCAATAAATGTTTACTATATCGGTAGGAAGATTCAGTAAAACATTCATCCTATACTGTTAGCCTATATGCAGGTCATTAGTCAAGTCCAATACCGTATACAAAAAAATCCGTATGTCTCTTGTACTCTACAATTCTCTCCAGTTTCCTTCTGATAAATGAATTAATGTTTATATTTCAGTGGACAAAATTGGGTTTAATTGATGTTCAAGATGTTGGAAGAGTAACTATGTAGATTCAGAGTAATAAAACAACAACAATAATAATAGTAATAATAAATATCATCTCAGTACAAGTGCCAGCATATTTGGGGACTTTATGATTATTAAAATATTATTAGGATGGATAGGTCGTTGTCTTGCCTGAGGATAAGAGCAGCATTTCTAGAACTCACGTACAGCTGTGGTAGTGGTTAATTATGACATCACTCTAAAACAATGAAACTAAATAAAGTCATTTTCTCACACTAAGCAATATTAGCATTTATCTTCACCCGTGTTATATTTTGGTGTCTGTTTCTCATATATTTAAGCCCAAACCATAGATACTGATTGATTCTACCAAAATCCAAAGTGTTATTTTTTAATCCGTATACCACAGAAACTTTAGAAAGATAAAGGTATTTTATATGTGGATTAGTATGCAATAATCTTTACACATTACAAAAATTATTTTAGTTTTTTTTTAAGGTATGGCAAAACTTCATGGTGTGTGTGTGTGTGTGTGTGTGTTTATTTGCCCTTTGAAGTAATTTATTAGACACTTCTATAGATCCTGAGGCTAAAGAGGTGAAAAGGCTGGTTAAATGTTCTATCTTCATGGAATTGATACACCAATGTAGGGAGATAGATAATATAAACATGCCTACCTAAAGAAGCAAACAAACAGGGCTACTTCATTCACATAGTCATGATTGTGATAAAAGGGAAGAATGAAAACAAAGTAAGGACTCAGGATCCACAGCTGAAGAACTATGTCTTCTTGTAAAGAGGGGGAAGATGGGAGTGGTTGCTTGAGCTAGATTCTAAATGACAAGAAGGAAGTAGACAAGTGGAGGTTGAGAGTACAATGTATGTCATACACCTAGCATACAGGTGTTTATTGAGCTAACTGAAATTTTGAGCTAAACTGAATGATATAACCAAATAATCAGGTAATATGACATAAGCAACATTAGTTAACAACTCAATGTCAGAGCTAAAACAAACAATGGGGAAAAAGAACACTTTTAAGAAGACATCCCTGCCGGGTGCGGTGGCTCACACCTGTAATCCCAGCACTTTGGGAAGCCGAGGCGGGCGGATCACGAGGTCAGGAGATCAAGACCATCCTGTGAATGGTGAAACCCCGTCTCTACCAAAAATACAGGGAAAAAAAAAAAAACTAGCTGGGCAAGGTGGCGGGCGCCTGTAGTCCCCGCTACTCAGGAGGCTGAGGCAGGAGAATGGTATGAACTCGAGAGGCGGAGCTTGCAGTGAGCCGAGATGGCACCACTGCACTCCAGCCTGGGCAAGAT
>NW_012103765.1:1039572-1051371 GCF_000951045.1 Mandrillus leucophaeus
TTTCTGGCACTGTTTTTTTCTCTAGGTGTGCTGTGAATATAAAGGATCTGCATATATTGACTGACAAGAAAGTCTGTAAGATGTAGGCTTCTATATTTTATTTGTGTTTGTGGTGCAAATAATATATGTAGTGCCTAAGATATTCAAAGAAAAGTGCCTACTTTTTTCTGACATGGAAATTCACATAGACTTTAGAATCAAGAAGAGTTTGTTTAGAATCTTGACTTTGCTTCTCATTGCCTCATGACCTTTACCAATAGTTTAATTCACCACTTTCTTATTTATTAAATGGGACTATTGACACATTACTCTAGACCTATTGGATGAAATGCATAAGACAGGGTATATATAAAATAATTATTGTTTTTGCAGAAGATAATAGAATACATAATTTGAAAGAGAAATCAATAGTCACTTCTGTTTCTGTAACAAATTGCTTTCCAAAAAGGAAAGAAGACACAGTTTAAATTATTATCTACTGCCAGTGTCAATTTTAAGGCCATCAAACCAAATATACCTTGAGGTCAATAAAAAAAAATTTTTTTTATCATAATAAAATGCTTTGTAACTGTGATATTTTATAATTAATATATATAATTATATGTGTATTTTAGATTGTGTTCATATCGATTCTTTTTATCATATGTATATTTCTTAAAGTTTGTAATTAATCCTTTACTGTTTTCATTTTTTATCCTCTACTGTTACAATTATTATATAATTATATATAATTATAAAATTATTATGCAATATTTAAATATGTAAGAAAGTGGTAAAAGTGATACAATCTTTAGAAAGAATGGACAGAAATAATTTTCCTCTACTTCCTTGAGCTGTTGTCTGTTTTCTCTTCTTGGTGGGCTCAGGTGAGTGCCTGGAGGAACCAGGCCAATACCAACATTAGCAATCTAGCTGAGCTATCACATTTTTTTGTTTTTGATTCTAAGAATAAAAGTTCAAGATGTTTAAGTACCATAAAAATTCTGTATAGAATTAATATAGGTAAAAATATAACCATTTACTAGTCTTATGAATTACCTACCAGTAGACAAGTTAGCTACTGTAATGCTCAAATATAAGCCTCTACATCTATAATGAGAGTATTAGTGTGTGTTTACTTCTTTGCATATTTACTAAAAGGGTTAATAATAATATGTGTTTTAAAACAATGATTACAGTATTATTCCTCACCTGTTGTGATAGATCCAGTTTTTTGAAACAATGATTACAATGTGATTCTTCACCCATTTTTATATATTCAATTTTTTTTGAAACAGGAAACAAAACATTGCAAGGGAAGTACAATAAAGTAACAAATGATTTAGCCTCTGCTTTGCCAAGACTAGCAAGATCTGCCCTCTATGCACCAAAGCAATAGAATGCATTAAACTGACAGAGAAACAGAATTTGTAGAATTATCTAGGAAAAAGATATTCAATGACATAGTGAATTATATTGAGGTGGGACACCTCTGGATATAACTTCAAAATCTGATTAGCTAATGGTATTCAACTTCTAACTAATACAAATGTTTTTCTCATAAGAATATTTTCAATTTATTTTAATATTACAACTTCTAAGTGTTTTGCTTACTTATTTGATAATTATTCATATCTAGCAGCTATAAGCCCAAGAAAATTTTTCCTCTAACTCTGATTCATTTAATTCATGAAAGTCCTACTATTTTACAGTGAACATCACCTATAATTCCACTGTAAGTACTGTTTTGTTATTAGTGTAACATACACCCTCAGA
Source organism: Mandrillus leucophaeus (assembly GCF_000951045.1). Taxonomy (NCBI): domain Eukaryota; kingdom Metazoa; phylum Chordata; class Mammalia; order Primates; family Cercopithecidae; genus Mandrillus; species Mandrillus leucophaeus. The sequence goes on from NW_012103765.1 coordinate 1,041,328, forward strand.
AAACATCAACTTTTAGACTTTCTTCCATGGAAGTAAGAGTTGGGTTTAGGAAAGAGCTTGGAATCACCACAAAGGCAGCAAATATGCTTAAAGAATTCATGATTTTCCAAATGAACAGTCATTTGATAGCAGCTTCCTTCTCTCAGATGTGGCAGTCATTAAAAATCCTTTTAAAAAGCAGCCTACATAGATTGTGATTTTCATTTAGAACAGGAACTCAGTATTCATTAAGAGGAAGCAAATATGAAGGCAAGGTGGGAAAGCTAAGAGCATACGTGAATATCCATGTAACAAGCATGGATATTCATTTAACTACCAATTATAGGTGGAATAGGATCAATAAACAAAAATCATGGGTTAGAGACTTAGATACAAAAGTTTAAATCTCAGCTCTGTGTAAACTTGAAAAAGTATGTGAAGTCTCATTCGTATTTGAACACATATAAGGGTGTGAGGGACTGATTGCCATCTCTGGCAAATAAATGCTCAAAAATTCTAAGCAGAGTGACCATGGTGTTGATGGCAGTTGTGGTGATGGTAAAGAAAATGAGTTGGAAACTACTGAACCATTAATCTGCTCCCAAACAATTCTGTTCTCAAAGCTCAAAGTCACGACCAATATGACCCATCAGATTTTGGTATCAGAATTCCACTTTGACTTGTCAATTCATTTAGCACTGCCATGATATTCACCCCTGCCATTCTTGTTCATCTTATACAATGAAGTTCTTTCTATAATATTTTATTGAACCCTCACTTTTATAACTATTTGGTTTTTCTTTTATCGTCCTCATACTCTTTCCCTCCAATATTTCAAATTTAATTTTTGAAATGGTGACATCATATAAAACAAATTCAACTCATATTCTCAATCGCATTCAGAATGCCCACTCCACTCTTGGCACTTCCAACTTACATAAAACTTAGCTTACACTTAAAATTAACTAGAGGGAAATATTTTAATGAAATATTTTAACGAAAGTTTTTTAAGTGGAAGAGATAAATATTTGACATTTTTTCTTCATGTAGAAGACTTAAAATTCTATAGCAAGTGCCCTAAACCATATATCTAAACATTTAGAATATCTCAGCAACACAAAGTGACTTTGTTACTAGACAAGTTATTTAGGGAGCATAAGATGATTGGCAAAGATTTGGGTAGATTATTCTGTGTATGAAAGAGGGCATCACCTTAGGAGAAATAAAGGAAGTATCAATACGGTGTGCAAACTGTGGTAAGGAAACCTCCCTGGTTAGGAAAAAATGAAAGTCAGATCTGTTTACTACTAACAGGACTAGCTTATCTAAAATAATGGGATCAATAACTTAAATGAGAATGTACCACGTAATTCCTAGAAATCTAAAAGAAGTGTTAAGAATTCAAGTGCTACAAAAAAAAAAAAAAAAAAAAAAAAAAAAAAAAAAAAAGCTGACAGAATACATGATTTTCTATTAGGTAAATACTAATCTTGAAAAATATCTGATACTTTCTGAAAATATCTTAGACTCATAATTCTGTTGATGACCCTTGGCAAAATAGTTTAGTCATTGGATATAATTCAGGGTCCCCAGTATATAAAACAAGATCTATAATTAATTAATTAATTATGTTTTTATTTATTTATTTTGAGACTGAGTCTCACTCTGTTGCCCAGGCTGGAGTGCAGTAGAACAATCTCAGCTCACTACAACCTCCATTCACTACAACCTCTACCTCCCGGGTTCATGTGATTCTCCTACCTCAGCCTCCCGAATAGCTGGTACTACAGGCATGCACCACCACACTTGGCTAATTTTTGTATTTGTTTTTAGTAGAGATGGAGTTTCACTATGTTGGTCCAGGCTGATCTGGAATTCCTGACCTCAAGTGATCCACCCACCTCGGCCTCCGAAAGGACTGGGATTATAGGCGTGAGCCACCATGCCTGACCTAAGTTCGACATTTTAACTTATTATTGTCAAAGTACAGCATTATCTAAACAAATCAGCTAGAGATATATTGTAATCTAAATGATAATCAGATCCTTCTTACAATGCAGAAAAGTACCCATTTGTTTCCTAAGCCATGCACTTAGAGAGGTTAATATGTTGGCACCTTTTGAGTAGTTAGCCTGAATGATATTTATACAGAAGGGGTAATTCCCTTAAATGAGCATTGTACAAAATGATATTACATTTAAAAGGTAATAACAATTTCATGGAAAATTGCTTTCCAAAATACACAGAACCAACAATAATATGTTTCAAGTGCACAAATTACCTAAGTTGTCTCCAGTTGCATTTTAGATACATTTGAAAAGAGACATTTGTTTGCTCACAATATTAAATATCCTATTAAATCGGCTGACACCTAGACAAATATTATCTTCAGAACCGATGCTAAAAATGTTAGCAGATTATTTCCAGCTGCCATGAGAGAAAAGCAGCAGAAAAACTGCTCATTGATTTTCAAGAAGAAAATTGAAGTTACAAAAATCAAAGTGACCTGGCTAAAAAGTATATTACCTGGAAAGTTTGACTTTGGAGCTTTCCATTGTTTCTTAGCTTCAGTTTTATAATAGGTATATGGACAAATAGGTTCCCTAGTCTAAAATAGCAAATGAAATCTGTCATATCTGTGGAGGTTCATGCTGATGCTTACCTAGAAAAAAGTGGTCTTCTGAGAATAAGGTATTCAGAAGCCTGTACACCCATCCACATATTTAGAATGAGGAGCTCCGGATAAGCAGGAAGAGCTAATGCTTTCTTCTAGTGAAGACATAAATGGTTTCCCCAGGAGGATTTTATCAGTATAGCATGGACTAAGGACAAGCAGTTACACTCTACAAGAATTTTCTGGGAGAACTTATCCCAGGAGAGACAAATGGTTCCTCTTGGAAGTAAAATACTTAGCTACGGACTGTCATATATTGGTAGCAAAATAAATTATCACTAACTTTACTTTCAGTATATTTCATTGTCAATGTATATTAAAGCCATAGAATACTATATTTAACTTCAATGTAAAAGTATTTGAAAAGTTACAAAATAAGCATATCATTTGGATAAAAGATACCACTCAGAGAATTTATCTAAGATGGTTAATAGTAGATGTACATATTTATGCACAAGGATACTCACTGCAGCATAGTTTACATGAGAAAAATGTTAGAACTAACCAAAGTGGTCAACAAATGATGATTTGCTAAATACTTTATTATTAATAATTCTAGTGTAGATACACAGTAATAGATACATGAAATTTTTTCAGTATATACTTGGTTAAAGGAAGCAGTTCATAAAATATTATTAATGTGACCATTTTTACAAAAATATTCTTTTATGTGCATAGAAAAAACTGCAATATTTACAGCAAAATGTTTAAATCTGGATTTTGAGGTTGCAGACATTACAGATTCTATTATCTTCATCATCTATTTTGATTGCAATAAAATATGTATTACTCGCAAAAATAAGATAACGTTTAATGAAAAAGATGAATCATATCAACTTCTTCAATATTAAATGAAAATTAATAATATCAGGACAAGAGATACAAGAATGTTCGAAATGAAAGGCAAAGCAATGTAGGAAAGATACTCACCGCATCTAAAAAATGCAAAATACTCATATATTGAATATTTAAGTAACTTAAATGAATAGCAGACAGCATAATAGAAAATGACAAGAAATTTCAATAAGTCTTTTATATGCACACAAAATAAAACCATATATGAATAGCCAAAACACAAAATAAAAGTCGATGAACTTATTAGTTTTGTTTGAAATGCAAATTAAAATGACTAAAGGGGGTTTCCACTTTCTATAATATCAACATTAAACAAAACTACCATCAGATAAAAGTTATAAACTCTGGAGAAATACATAGATATGAACAAAGAAATATGAAAACACTAAAAACCAATGAAGAGCAGACATCGCCAGGAGAGTAGCTGACAGGAAAGGGAACAACAAAGGTGAATTTATAATTGTTTCTAGTTTTTCATCTGAGGACAGCCAATGCTAAACTGACTCAAACTTAGATATAAACAGTTAATACTACTGATAGATACAAACAGGTAATATTACTGACTGAAGAATCAAAGGACAGAGTTTTAGAGGACAGCACAGATACTGAAAACTTAAGAAATCTCAGAAAGGACAAGCCCAAAGAAGGGAAACTCCAAATTCTGCATATAAACTATACAAATCACTGGCTGATCTCCAAACTCCACATGAGTGGGGCAGAATGCAAGAATGAAAAATCTGAATAAAGATTTCATATGCTCCCCAGAGCAGGAGACACAGAGTTTGGAGTTTGGCTGCAGTTGAGTTAAGTGGCTATTGAAGCAAAAAATAATAATTTTCAGAGTCATAACAGAATCCAAAATCACTAATACATAATTCGTAATGTCCATGGTACAATTCAAAACTATTAGACCTACAAAGGTATAAGAAAATGTAGTCATTCTATAAGAGAAAAATAAAACCGTAAGAAGCAGCTTTTTAGGTGAGTAAGATGTTTGAATTAGTACAAACAGATTTTAAAGCAACAAATACAGTCCTGTTCAAATACATTTGCCAACCAAGAAATCTCAGCAGGGAGGGAAAAACTGTATAAATAAGCCAAATGCAAATTCTAAAGCTGAAAATTACAGGGAAAAGAAAGGTTAAAAAATAAACAGAGCCTTAGTGATGTGTGAGGCAATATCAAATGGTATAAGGTATGTGTAATGGAAGACCCACAGGGACAGTAGAGAGAGACTCAAAAAGAAAAAAAAAATAACTACTAATAAAAAATGTGATATTCTCTAAATTCGTTGAATGACATACACTAACAAATCTTAAACATTCCAACAAATCCTCGTCAGGAGAAATACAAAAACCAAAACAAATAAACAAACAAAAACTATGCCTAAATTCATCATACTTAAACTGCTAGCAGACAAGAGGAGCAGCAGAAGGAGAAGGGCTTCTGGGATTTTGACAGCGGTCTATGTCTTTTTTTTTTTTTTTTTTGAGACGGAGTCTCGCTCTGTCGCCCAGGCTGGAGTGCAGTGCCCTGATCTCAGCTCACTGCAAGCTCCGCCTCCTGGGTTTACGCCATTCTCCTGCCTCAGCCTCCCGAGTAGCTGGGACTACAGGCGCCCGCCACCTCGCCCGGCTAGTTTTTTGTATTTTTTTTAGTAGAGACGGGGTTTCACCGTGTTAGCCAGGATGGTCTCGATCTCCTGACCTCGTGATCCACCCGTCTCGGCCTCCCAAAGTGCTGGGATTATAGGCTTGAGCCACCGCGCCCGGCCAGCGGTCTATTTCTTGACCTGGGTGAAGTTATCTATTTAGTTTATGTAAATTCAATTAGCTGTGACTTTATTTGGGTGTGTGTGTATGTGTTTATGTATTTTATATTCTATTAAAATTTTTAAATAAAAAAAAGCTAGGTTTCTGCTTTATCTGTAACATTTAAAGAGTTTAGAAGTTGTTGTTCCTATCTTTACAAAAACAAGAAGCTAGACAAACTGAAAATCAGGATTTTTGTTTGGACTCGTAGAGAATTACTGCCACAAGATACCACTACTTTGATAAGTGTAGGGCCAAGAGCATCAAGAGAGATGGAGCCAAGTCTATTTACCAGAATTATAAGACACTGAAAATCATAAGTGCTAAGTGCACTTACTTGCTTTACTATATGGAAAGAGAGATGCATGAAGTAATATATACGTGTGTGTGTGTGTGTATACATATATATATAGAGAGAGAGAGGGAGATAGAGGGAGAGAGAAAGAGAGAGAGAGAGACAGGGTCTCCTCTGTTTCCCAGGCTGGAGTCCGTTAGCATCATCATAGCATCCAAACCTCGAACTCCTAAGCTCAAGTGATCCTCCTGCCTCAGCCTCCTAAATAGCTGGCAGTACAGGCACATGTCACCCTGCCTGGCTAATTTTTTAAAATTTTTGTAGAAATTGTGTCTCACTGTATTATCCAGGCTTGTCTCGAACTCCTGGCCTCAAGTGAGCCTCCAACTCGGTCTCCAAAAGTGTTGGGATTACAGACATGAGACACCATGCCTTCACTAATAATTTTGATGAATTATGGATGGTTGAGTACAAACAAGAGTGAACATCTTTTAAAAATGGCAGCTGAAAATATGTAGCTGGGATGAGTTGTGAGATGGGGGTCACACTTCCCTGGGATTTTCTTTCAGGAATCCCATCTGGGTCTTATGGAGAAAGGTTGGACAAAGACTAATACTAAAACCTTATACCATATTGAGGTAGGGATTTCTATCTCATTCAAGAGGTCCCCGGCCTTCCTCTTATACTTACGGTAAATAAACAATGTCAGGGCATTAAACAAATATATTGAGGCTGCTGCAGCTAGGAAATTACGTAGAGGGGAGTTCGTGAAGGAAGAGACGTGTAGCTAGAAGAGGGACAGAACACTTCTGGAGGCTAAACTCCTTAGCTGCAACCCCACTAGAATACTAAGACATAATCAGAAGGTTATGGAATGCACCCTTCCCTCATACCTGACTACTGCACCAAAAGGCACCCAGAAAATTAAGAGTGGATTAGTGCCATAAGATACAGATTCACTTAGAGGAGAAGTACTTAGGGAAGCCCTAAGTCTAGAGGAGCAATGCAAAGGAAGAAAAAAAAAAGACACTAGAATAATTTGACATCTCTGGTACATATAGATACAGCAAACATTAAACACAGCCCAACTCCTAGCCATACAAATGCAAATTCTCATAGTGAAGGCCTGTTTAACTCAGTTATATTGCTGATAGAACACGTTCAGCTTCCAACAAATAAAAAAAATTACAAATTATGAAGAAAATTTAGAACAAAGTCTGAAGAGACAAAGCACTCATCAGAACCAGATTTAAATATGATGTAGCCATGGGATTTTAAAAACCTCTGACTAATATGTTAAGATTGCTGGCTGGGGAAGGTGGCTAATGCTTGTAATCCCTCTGAGAGGCCAAGGTGGGCAGATCATGAGGTCAAGAGATGGAGACCATCCTGGTCAGCATAGTGAAACCCCATCTCTACTAAAAATACAAAAATGAGGTGTGTGTGGTGGCACAAGTCTATAATCCCAGCTGCTCAGGAGACTGAGGCAGAAGAATCGCTTGAACCCAGGAGGCGGAGGTTGCAGTGAGCCGAGATTATGCCACTGCACTCCAGTCTGGAGATAGAGCGAGACTCCGTCTCAAAAAAGAAAAGAAAAGATTGCTATTGGCAAAAGTAAACAACATGCAAAACTAGATGTGTGATGTCGGCAGAGATATGCAAACTGTGAGAAAAAATTAAAAGACAATCCTGAAAAAGCACTCTTACTGCTCAACAATAAGAAAATAAATAACTTAATTTTAAAAGGGTTGAGGTATCTGAACAAATATTTCATTAAATAAGATATACTAATGGAAATAAGAATATTAAAAATTCAACATCATTTTCCATAAAAGAAATGCAAATTCCGTAACAATGAACTATCACTAAACACCTATTAGAATAGCTAATAACAAAAAATTGACAATACCAATTTCTGGCAGATGCTAAACAACATCTCATTTATTGCTGGTAGGAATACAAAATGTATAGCCATTTTGGAGGACAGTCTAGCAATACCTTTTAAAACTAAACGTAGTCTTAATTATATAATCTATCAAGCACAATTGAAAGGTATTCACCTAATCTATTTGAAAACTTATATCCACACCAAAACTTGCACACAAATAATGTTGATAATAACTTTATTCACAAACACCCAGAACTGTGGATAAACTGTGGTATGAATATGCAATAGAATACTATTCAGTGATAAAAATGAGTGAATTATTAATCCACAAAACAACATGTGTGGATTTGAAATCCATATTACTAAGTGAAGCAAGCTAGACTGAAAATGCTATAAACTGTGTGATTCCATTTTTATGACATTATGGAGAAGAAGAAGAGGGAGAAAAAGGAGACAGAGGAAGAAGAAAACAGATTTGTATTTGCATGAGGTGGAGGAAGAGAGGAGTGTTGAATAGCTAAGACACAGAAATGTTGTTAGGGCAATAAAATTACTCTGTATGTTGCTGTAGAAGTGGATATATGATATTATGTATTTGCCAAAGGTCATAGAACACTATAGCACAAGTGAGCCATAATGTATACAATCATTTTAAAAAATTAGTGGGTCTGGAATCCCAGAACAGAATGCAGATTACAACAAAATAATATAACTGTATGACAAATGTATGACAACCTCACTGAATGTGTTGTGGACAAGAAGGCCTGACCTGAATAAGTTTGAAAATGAGTAGAACTATAAGACTAAAGGAAAAAGAAACTATCCATTAACACTGAACTCTAGTTGGTAAACATTTTTTCCTCTGGGTATGGGTTATTTGGAAACTACTATACATTTTTAGTGGGTTTGGGCAAATAAGTGAATGGATGGCATATGGTGGGACTTAGTTTCTCACTCATTGTAGCAGGAGATTAAAAACAAATGAGAGAGAAAGTTGGAATTAACCATATGATATAAACTTAGAGTTGGAGATATAAATGGATAAATATAGAAATAATTATAGAGGTCTTTGTATTGTATAAGCAGATTAATATACATGGATATGTTTCCCCAGGCTGTGTCCAGTGAGAGAGCCAAGAAGCAAACATATTCCAATAACAATGAACACAGTCAGCACCCAAAACTAGGTTTCAAATTCTATTGACTAATAAAAGGAACAAGGTCTCCTTAGAGAAATGTCTGATTCTTGTCCTTGGGCAGTCAATACACGAGGTAAGCCTAGAGTCATTTGCAGTGCAAAACGTTAAGGAAATGTTCAACAAAGACAATAATGGGGATGCATCAGGGTGACAGAGGAACCAAATAAAAGAACTCCCAATGGCAAAGTTGGAAACCATTAAAGCAACAAAATAATGTACAAAAAAATTAGTGTAGTACTAGATTATAATCCAAGTTATAAAATAAATAGCTATGCTTCTAAATGAGTAAATAAATAAATAAATAAATGGAAGGGAATAGGCAAATCTCCCATCCAAAAAAAATTCAAAATAATTTATGTAGATAGTCTCCTGAAAAGGTGGTGAAATATAGTTTCCACATCTTGAATGTAATGTAAGCATTGCAATTTCCTTCCAAAGACTACAGTATGGAAAGAAGGGAAATGGAGCAATTTGAATGTGGAATGACCTGATAAGCACTTCCTCAGAGCAGGTGCTCAAGGTCAATATCAACAGTGACGAGTCACATTAATCATATGTACCCTAGACATGATGTGATGAGAATGGTCCTTTCTCTTTGCAGTATTCCTCCTAAGAATCCATAGCTTAAGTGTCAATAGCAGAAAAACATTAGCAAATCCATATTAAGAGAAATTCCAAAGTGGAATCAGTATTGCTCAGAACTGCCAAGGTCATCATAAAAAACAGAAGTCTGAGAAATTGTTTTAGCATAGAGGAGCATATGGAGTTGTGTTATAGCTAAATGTAATGTGGTATCATGAATGGGATCCTGAAACAGAAAAGGAACATTGTGGAAAGATTAAAGTAATTCAAACCAAGTAAAGACCTTATCTTAGTTAATAATATACCAACATTGGTTTAGTCAAGCGAGGTGGCATATGCCTACAGTCCCAGCTACAATTTGGGAGGCTGAGGCAGAAGGATCATTTGAGGCCAGGAGTTTGAGGACAGCCTAGGTTACATAGTAAGAAACCTGCCAACAAACAAACAAACAAAAAAAAATGAAAGAAAGAAAAAGAAAGAAAGAAAGAAAGAAAGAAAGAAAGAAAGAAAGAAAGAAAGAAAGAAAGAAAGAAAGAAAGAGAAAGAGAGAGAGAGAGAAAGAAAGAAAGAAAAAAAGAAAGAAAGAAAGAAAGAAAGAAAGAAAGAAAGAAAGAAAGAAAGAAAGAAAGAAAGAAGAAGGAAAGAAGAAGGAAAGAAAGAGAGAAAGAGAAAGAAAGAAAGAAAGAAAGAAAGAAAGAAAGAAAGAAAGAAAGAAAGAAAGAAAGAAAGAAAGAGAGAGAGAGAAAGAAAGAAAGAAAGAG
>NW_012103765.1:1051455-1069044 GCF_000951045.1 Mandrillus leucophaeus
GAAAGGGGAAAAGGAAAAAATAAGTTTATTAATTGTGACAACTGTTTCCTGTCAGTGTAATATGTAAATAAGGCAACTGGGGGTGAGGTACACTGAAACCTTCTGTACCCTTTGCAACTTTTCTGTGAATCTAAATATACTCATTAACAGTCTATTTTAGAAAGTAAAAACAATAAACAATATTCTATGACACATTCTAAAATATTCCACAGTCAGATTTTCTTCATTAGTTTTTGCTTTAAATTGCACAATTATGTTTTTTACTTGGGACAGTGATTATATTCATCATCTGCTTCCTAGAACCCTTGAGTATAAGGTGCATGGCTGAGTTTGCTCGATGACTGCTCACATGGGCTGAATCAGCTGGAAGCATGCACCTAGGAATCTATTCCTCATCTTTTGCCAAGAATATCCAATACAATCATTTCCACTGAGGCCATAACGCTAACTTACGTTGATTCTTTTTTCCAAAAGACACTATTTCAGGCAAATAGTTCTAACCAGGGCCTTAAAACATGAAGGAAGAACTGAAACCATCCGTGATTCAAAGTCTGACTGTCTTGGGTTAATTTATCACAGAAACTGAAATAATCAGAATGGGAGAATGCTGAATCGCTTATATTTCATAAGGACTCAGTCAATGATTTCCCAGAAGGCAAGAATGAATTTCAGACAGCATAGACATGAGATGAATTGCCAGGGCTTACAATCTATCCTGTAAAAGTATAGATAACCAGAAATAAAATCTTAGATTAAAAAAAACAATCTTAGCAAGAGAATAAATTTGTCTCTCATCCCTGTTCCCATTCATATTGATTGTTTCACTTCATTCCATCCTATCCCTAGAGGTATATACTTTTATTTGTTATTTGTGCATCCTTTTAGTGTCTGTGAAAATACAAAAAAAATGAAAAAAAAACCACATATATATTTCCCCATTTAATGCACAAAGATAGCATAAAATATGCACTCTTCTGCACCTTGCTTTTTTTACTTCTGAAGATGACTCAAGAGCCCTATGCAAATCAGAATCTGTTCATTTTTATTACTATTGGCTTGAATTCAGTGTGGCTTAGCTACTTCCTGCCCTTACTCCTTCAGACTATCTTCTTGTTATCATTTGCCTGTTTTTTTCATTGACATTGTTGCCAGGAAGAAATCATGGAATGAACGGGGACAAAAATGAGCTATGTCATTATTACCCTGAGTTGTTTAGCTAGTGCTTCTGTCAGTTCTCTACATTAGAGCTCTCTGTCCTTTCTATCTTTCAGGAGGTTTGAAACCAAGAGGAAAAATCAATGGAAAACAGAGTCAACAAAACACCTGGCAAAAACAGTGTTTTTTCTTTTTTCCCCTCTAGTGCAAAAGGGATAGATATTTATGCAAATAAGTCACCAAGAGCACCTCTATTTACGGACGACATTCATTTAGACATGACTGCAGCTCCACAGTTCCACCTTGAGAACCAATTTTCAGTTCATTTTGCAGTTACTGAACACAAAATTACTTAATTTTTCAAGAAATTAAAAAAAGAAATCTATGTCTTCTAGTTGTGTGGCCTACAAATATGTCATTTGTGAGTATATTAGTTTCTAGTGATAGGTCCAACTTTAAAATTTTAAAGAAAATTAATTAGAGCATGTATTTAGGGATTATACGTAACTTCCAAGGGATTAATGTAATTATTTTCGCTTAAAAATTGCACTCTGAATATCATGCATTCATCTAAAACAGTTATTGCTCAATGAATCAAGGAACTAATTGAAACTACTGAGCTAACAATGCCTTCATAATTTTAGTCATTTATATCGAGTATAGCGCTACAAATCCTGCCTATTGCAGGGTGGAAATTCAGGGAGAGTTAACCAGATATTGACTCAATTTCAAAGACTGGATTGAGTTCTAGAAGCCTAAACCCAACGTAAGAACATAAAAAGCAGCCAGAAATGTTTAAAGTGAAAATATGTAGATAGAGATATTGTTGCAGATACCAACATAGACATAGATAGCAAGGATGGGGCAACAGATAAACTGTACTAATGAGTTCAACTACACTAATACAAAAGGGTGGAGCCTATGCAACTGAGAGTAGAGCATAAATATTCTGAAAACAAAATGGAGGCTACAAGAAATGTGGGAATTTTGAACATCAATGGATTTTTTTTTTTTTAGGTACATTTTCTTACGGTGAACTGATCTGACTGAAGCAGGGCATGAGAAAGCAAGAAAGATATATATTTTAAAGTTGTAAAGAAACTCCAAAGTACAAAATTCTACCCAGACAGAAAGCAATTTTATGTCAATATTAACTGATGGCCATGCAGTTTTTTTCTGGACCAGAATTTCTGATCTTATTTACTGTTGATATTTGTTTTTTTTTATTTTTTATTTTTTATTATTATACTTTAAGTTCTAGGGTACATGTGCATAACGTGCAGGTTTGTTACATATGTATACTTGTGCCATGTTGCTGTGCTGCACCCATCAACTCGTTGAAACCAGATAATTCTTTCCTACAGGTGGCTGTCATGTGAATTTTAGGGCTTTTGCCAGCATGCCAAGCATCTACCTACTGGATGCCAGTAGTGGCCCCTCCTCAGTTATGATCATCAGAATTTTCTCCAGACATTGTCAAATGTCCCCTCAGGAGCAAAGCTGGCCCTCTGTTGAGAGAGCCACTGGTCTAGACCAGTTCAATAACTGAGAACCCACATAAATGCCCATTGCATTAATGGGACTAAAGAGGATTATTTGTGGCATTTGAGAAGTGATCCTGTAAACAGGAAATATTTATTATATAGATGTTGTCAAGCATTACAAGCTACAGATACTGGCAGTGCTGCTAGGCTTAAAGAAAGAGCAATAAACCTGTAATATAGTATCATAGGTAGGTGTAAGAGGGCAAAAATTTCCCATCAGTTTCTCCTGGAGTCACATAGTGAAGTAGGAGTTGGGACTTGACTCTGGAGGCAGGGCTTGGATGCCAGAACAAATTGAGGACTAGCTAAAACAAGGACCTGGTGAAAACAGTCCTCTATAAGACATGCTAGCTAGTGTGCCATTGCAGTTTACCATTGCCACCTGGGAGTCATGGCTTTCCACAGTAATGATCCAATAACCCCCAAATTACTATCTCTTCCCTAGAAGTTTCTGCATAAATTTCCCCTTAATCTACATGTAATAAAAATTAAGTATAACTATGACTGCAAAACTGTCCTGAGCTGCTAATTTCAGCACACTGCTAATGGAGTAGCCCTGCTCTGTAAGAGCAGTCATGGAGCTGTAACACTGCCATTTCAATAAAGCTGTTTTTTTCCTACACTACCACTGACTCCCCATTGAATTCTTTCCTGAGTGAAGACAAGAACCCTCATGGGCTAAGCCCCACTTTGGGACTTTCCTGCCCTGCATCAATAAGATTGGGAATCTGGGGATTCCTGAGCTTGCTGTGGGCCTACTTGGGCTATAGAAATTAGCAGCCAGACTGTACCATGTCAGAAACTGTGATAACACTGGCAAAGGTCAATAGTTTTTGGACTAAAGCAAGTTTCCACTCCTAATTTATATAGATAGATAGATAGATAGATGATAGATAGATAGATAGATAGATAGATAGATAGATAGATAGATAGATGATAGATAAATAGATGATAGATAGATAGATAGATAGATAGATAGATAGATAGATAGATAGTTGTTGTTTGTTGTTGTTTGTTTGTTTGCTTGTTTTTTGAGATAGAGTCTCACTTTGTCACCCAAGTTGGAGGGCAGTGGCATGATCTTAGCTCGCTGCAACACCATGTTGACCAGGCTGGGCTTGAACTCCTGGCTTCAAGTGATCTGACCACTTCAGTCTCCAAAAGTGCTGGGATTACAGGCGTGAGCCACTGCACCCGACCTCACTTCTAATTTTTAGACAAGTTTCTAGTCCTTATTTGTAGCTAAAAACAGAAGAGAATTTCACTTTTATCTTTCCCCTCCTTACAACTAGCAAAGGGGACAAGGATATTTTTAAAATTTATAAAGTAGGAAAAGATAACATGTTATATTAAGGATGAAAGAAAATCTGAGTAGTAGTCATAAAATAGTGACTGAGAGAATTTACCTGGTGCCTAGGCAGCTTTAGCCTAGACCAGATTAAGTAGTTTACTGAATAGAACTGAATATTTATGAGTCAGTGTTTCTAGAAAAGTTGGAATTAATAAATGGGTTTTGGTGTTGACAAAAAAGAAAGTCAACTTCATTGGAATCCGTTTGTTTTTTCCTTTGATAAATGCAAACAAAACATCTGCTTACTAACTGCTCTATAATTTTGCAACAATCAATATCAACACAGCCCTGCTGTGTTTTGCTTAACTCTCATGTAGATGAAAACACTGAACGTACTTGCTGGCAAACATAAAAATATATCCACCAAGCACATGCATAAGTATACATGTTAAGACCAAAATGAGGATGGTTTCAAACAGCAAAAAAAACAAAAACAAAAAAACAAAAACCAGAAAGACTTCATACCAAAAGAAAAAAAAAGAGAGAGAGAGAATGAATGAGAACCATCTTCCCTTTTTTTTTTTTTTTTGGTGAAGAATAATTATTTGCTGTCATGTCTGGCCCAGATCTTTCGCAATTTTTTTCAAATTTGTTTGGTATGCCTATTCCTGGGCCATGATTTTGACTGAGAGTTCACACACGCAATTTTCTTTAAAGTGCTGCACTTGAGTGGAATAAAGTCAATTTTCTTTAAAGTAATGCACTTGAGCTGATTGAAGTCACCGGATGTAGTGGATGTGCTGAGGTCTAGAGGTCCTGCACCCCAAGCTTTGCATGTCAATGAGTGGCCAAAATTGCGATGATATATGCAGACCGGCACCATTGACTCTAAACAGGAAATATTCCATGGTACAATTCATGTTCTGGAGCTCACAGCGAGATCAGATTGAAGTTAGACTTCACCTCAGATGACTCTCTCGCACTTCTTCCCTTTTCTCCTGCTTCCCTCATGCCCTTACTTAGTACTCCTGAAAAAACGGTAGCTCAACAAATTTGATGCACACAAATCTTGTCTCAGGTTCAGCCTCCGCAGTAATACAGCCTAAAACACTAGTTTAGCTGAAGAACTGTGTATCCTAAGTTCCTGATATTTTTGAAAAAATATTGATTAAGTTTTGGTCCTCAATAACAAATAGTAACCACCAAAATATTAATATTCTTATGAATCCATAAAGTTATGATTTAGTAAAAAGCTCTAATGGCACGCAGAATACTTGATTCAAATTATGTCCAGTTAACAAGGAATGTGTAAACATACTCAAAATAAATCAGCATTTGACTCTTTAGCACTTTGGATTTTTCCCTAACATATTTTTAAGGTTTTTCACAGACATAGTAGAAAGTCAACAACCAGGTATGATTCGAAAGACACCTGCAAGGCCACTGCCCAAAGGTTCTCCTCTGCCACCAAATCTTCTCCATTATCATATTAAAGCTTGAATAACCTATCATTATATATTCAATTATTCCTATTAAATTATTGCCTTATCTAAACTTGAAGAATTTTCATCGAGGAAAAAAAAAAGAGAACCCTGCTCAATGACTGAAGATGCGTAGGTTTGCTCCATTCCCAAGTTGTGATAAAGATCATGATCATTTTAAGTTGTTCTTTGCTATTTTGAAAGAAAGAAAAATTGTTGCTCAAAATATTTTTTTTGTAGGCACCTTCCTCTATAGGGAAATATTCAAAAGAATAAGATGAGTGTATCAACATTTCTCTCAAAGGAAGAATTTAGTTTTAGCATTTAATCAACTACATAAACATTTCTAATATATCCATATTTAGTCATTACTTAAAACATATCAACATTATTTGCAAGGTACACATGAAATTTACTTTCTCCATCTTTCTTTTTAGGTATATTTATCCCAGTGGTGGGCATGTTTGCTTCATAATGTGTGCTCGGCTTTTAAAAGCTGCTTTCATAGATAAGAATGCCACAGCCAGAAATACTTTTTTTTTCTAGTGAACAATTGCAAAACATCTATGTCAATGCACACAATGAAAGACTTTATTTTTCAGACTGTGAACATTCAAAACAAGGAAAACTAGTTCTGATATGGAAACATTGTCAACTGATACATACACTTTTATGTTTAATTTTACTAAAATATCAAACATCATATCCTCACTATGAACTGTGATAAACAGTAGTTTTACAAAGATGAGAGATGAATCACTAAGATCTTGGCAGTTAAATTTTTTACTTTTTTTCTTTAACTACCTTCAGGACAAATGGGTAGGAAGAAATTGAAGTAACAACGAAGGGAGGGATGGAGGAAGAGAGGGAAGAGACTCATTCTTTCCAACAGGAAAAACCAAAACAGAAATATGTTTTCTTATATCCTACAGTGTTCACATGCTAATTTTTTCCTGAGAACAAGATTCTTGAAATATATGTATAAAACTAATTTGAACTGTCATTTTTATGTGCTTGCTGCTGGAATTCAATAAGAGATTATTAGAATTTTCAGTGTGTTCGTTATAAATTTGAAATAAGTGTCTACAGACATGCTCATTTTAAAAAATTATTTTCAAAGATGTTTCCTTTAATTACCATACTTTAGTTTCCATGTTTTAATTAGCTACCCATCAGATGAGTAGCATATTCATGTATACCTTCATTCATTTGGTTTTAATTTTTTTTTTTTTTTACTATTTTATTATTCTCTGAGTGTTGGCTTAAAAAAATTAAAAAGTGAAATTTTAATGTGGAGGGAAAGGACTCAATATTTGAGCAGGAGATACTTTCAGAGAATATGACCCAAAACTTCCTATGTAGTATTCTTTTTAAAACAGGCAAATTACAAAACTTCTGGGATAGGGTTGGAGGAAGATAAAGGAATCTACCCTTGAATTATTTATTCTATGCTGACAGCACCAAGAAGACTGTGTACCTTACACTGAAAATTGTCTAGGTTACACTGTCTACCTAGACACAGACCACAAATCTTATTTAGTCTTCTTTTTAAATGTTTTTATTTATAGAAATTTATGGAGTACAAGTGTAGTTTTGTTACATGAATAGATTGCATTCTTTTTTTTATTGATTGTGTCCCAAAGTATATGTTGGAGTCTTAGCACATATTATCTTGTTTATTCCTTGAATTAATCCCACAGGTAAACATTTATTTTCATATAATACAGAAAAATAAACTGAATCTCTGATGAGCAATGAAATGTGTCTGAAATTACTTCCTGACATAGACAAATGGGATTATGTGAATGGAGGGAAATTAGAGCTGGAAGGTGAACCCCCTATGAATAAAATAGGGGATCCCCTCTTAAGAACAGAGTCCTAAGGTAGGATATGACACAAAAGCAATCTTTTGAGTCTATTAAACTAATTATTCCAGGAATTTTAATTTTTATCTCATATACAGTATGGAAAATTTATAAATTTCTGATAAGAAGTCAATATAATTGAAACAGCAAATGAAAGGTAACAAGCATTGGAAAAATGATTGCTTTTCTTCCTGGACTAATAGGAAGCACACACACAAAGTTTACTTTTTCATGTCTAAGCAGGTGAAGCTATGTTGCAGATACAAGAATTCCTATTATGGAAACATAAAAGAAGAGGAGAAAATATAACAAGGTATATTTGAAGTATGTAACCTTCTATGGATCATCTAAACTGTTATCATAAATGTATTTTTTATATGTTAAATGCAACACCTTACTTCAAAATATGTTTCTTTTCCAACATTGATCTAAAAAATATTTTGTGAATGCTACCATAATCACAAACAACCAGATTAAACTGTGGATTTATCTTTGACTGAATTACTTCCCTTTTTTTTTTTCTTTTGATCTCCAGTAACCAAGTTTTCTTTTTTTATTGTACTCCTCAATTTTTTTTTTCCATTTTTCACTTCTTCTATTATCTGTTCAAAACCTGGACTAACCACTGCATTCTTGTCAATTTCATAACTTCCCAGCTATTCTGTGTGCTTTTCCATTCCAGTCTGTACCCCATAATCTTTCTGTTCTGACCTCTAAAACCCCTATTTCCTTAGTTACTTCCTTTCCCCAAAACTACAGTATCACAACTACACACCGAAAAAATTTCAAATTCTTCCAGTTCTCAGAAAAAATTAATCTAATTATGATAAAGTCACTAGATTTGATTACCAATTTTCAGGAAACACAGGCATAGATGAACATGTTACACATACATGCGCACGTGCACGCGCACACACACACACACACACTGTCGTGAAGTTGTAGTACGCAAAGCCCAGACTGAGAAACTCTACAGGACAAATGACTAATTTTATTCAAAAATTCCAATTCAAAATATAAGAGAAAGAGAAAGATAGAGATAGAATTAGAAACAGAGAAAGTGATAAAGATAATAGAGACAGAAATAGTGATAAGGATAGAGATAGAGATAATGGAGACAGAAACAGAAACAGTAATAACAATTTAGAGTTAGAGAAAAGGAGAGAGAGATGAATGCCCTTGAGGGAAGGAAGGAACCATAAACTAAATATCTATAATGAACATATTCAACCAATTTCAGTGCAGAGACTTTATATGGATTCTTTCTCAAACAAATACACTTAAAATATGTGAAATCATTTAAACACTGGATATTTACTGATATTCACAATGTATTGTTAATTGTATTAGGTTTCATGCTGAAATATTGATGGCAGAAATCAAAAGGTGTATAAAGATGTCTAAGATGTGCATCAAATTAAAAATTAATCTAGCAGGGGAAAGGCATCTGTCCAAGTCTAGATCAATGGTTTTCAAGCAATACTGTGCATTAGAATCAACTGTAGGACTTGTTAAAATGCAAATTGATAGATTTCACCCTCAGAGTTTATGATTGAGGAGGTCTAAGATAGAGCCTGAAGATTTGCATTTCAGACTGGTTCTTGTATGTTGTTGATGTCGCTGGTACAAGAACCGCATTTCTGAGAATCACTTGATAGATGAAACAACATCGTTCATAAGCTGATAATTATTGAAGCTTCCCAGCTTCAGTATACCTCCCAGGAGGTATACTGAAGCTAGGGGTTCATTAAGTCATGCTATCTACTTTTACATGTGTTCGATATTTCCCGTACTTGTTGAAAAGTTTTAAAATATACTTAAATTATATTTATAGTATTAGAATTCGGCATACAATTTAATTAAGAAGGAGAAAGAGGTGAGTGATGAGGAAAAGACACATCATGAACTTCTGGATACGATTATGTTTTATGTCTTAATCTAGGAAGTGTTAACGTGTGTGTTCACTTTGTGATAATTCACAGAAGACTAGATTATAATCTGTGTATTATTTCTTGAGTTTAACTCTTATCTTTTTATAAAACATCTTTAAAAATAAATACATTTTTTATCTCTATTATATTTCATGTAAGATGGATAGATACATAGGTAGATAGTAGATAGATGTATACAGTTTTACCAGAATTTGCTTCTTACTGAGATTGAGTGCTTTTGAGTAACACTAGGATGTGCTTGAGTGAACATGTAAATGCATTTCCATTTTTAGAAGGAACCATTAACAACAATATACCTGTCAGCACAACATTTCTTTTCTTCCTTTTATAGCCAAATACCACAAAATGATATTTTACCATACTTGTGTCTCCTATACCTCCCTCTCTCTTAACTCCACCTCTGGAGGCATTGGACCCACTGAAGCTGCTTTTTTAAAGCTAATCAACAGTCCCAACTTACCAATGCTAATGGTCAATTCTCAGACCTCCCTTTATTTGAATGATTGGCAACATTTGACACATGCTTTCTTGCTGTATTTTCTCAAAATACATTTTTTACTTGATTTTAGGGACGTTTAAAAAAACCTTTTTGTTTCCCCTCTTACCTCACTAGGTACTTCATCTTAGGGTAACTTGCTAGGTTTCTGTAACTCTGTAATTTCTGAAATTTGCAATACCCTGAGATTCAGACCCCAGACATTTTATTTTATTTTTCCACTTTATACTGATGGGATATGTGTTTGCATGACTTTATATTCTATCTGTATGATGATGACTTCAAAATGTACATCTCCAAGACTTCTCTCTCTTCTGAGCTCTAGACTCATACATATGAACACTTATTTTAAATGCATCATGTGCAAAACAAATTATCATTTCATAGTTAACAATTTTTCATTCTTCAATTCTTTACATATTAGCATACCACTAGCCTTTTTAGTTCTCAAGGCAGAAACTTAGAATTTATCTTTGATTCCTCTTTTTTTAACCATCAAAACATTATAACCAATTTTTTTTATTTATTATTTATTTATTTATTTATTTTGTTGAGACAGAGTCTCGCTCTGTCACCCAGACTGGAGTGCAGTGCTGTGGTCTCGGCTCACTAAAAGCTCCTCCTCCCAGGTTCACGCCATTCTCCTGCCTCAGCCTCCCAAGTAGCTGGGACTACAGGCGCCTGCCACTACGCCCGGCTAATTTATTGTATTTTTAATAGAGACGAGGTTTCACCATGTTAGCCAGGATGGTCTCGATCTCCTGACCTCATGATCCACCTGCCTCGGCCTCCCAAAGTGCTGGGATTACAGATGTGAGCCACCGTGCCTGGTACATTATAACCAATTTTATCAAAAAGTTTTAATTTGATGCATGGAACAGAAGTATTGAAAACGATCCCAGGAACTCACCCTGCATATCCTGGACTGTGACCTACATAGTAATGAGGATTCGTCCTTCTCCAAGTAGGAATGGTCTCCAGTGCCTTCCCTAAATAGAAGGCCTGTGATTTCCAATTGTTCCCAAGGTAAACATGCACTGGACAGCTGGTGTTCCCAAACACCTGTGAAAGGCTGACAGCCAGTATGGACTATATGGCATATGAAGAGCTTATGTGTTCATTTTCTAAATAGGCTAAACTTCTTTAAGAGGAAATAGAAGCTGGAGCTGTGAGATGCCTTTTTTGGAAAGCAGATCCACCCTGTGAATTAAACTGTGGCTCCAGGACTTCTATCCATATGTTAATTGGGGAATACTGCCTTGTCTTCTTGAACTGACACTGACTTTGCAAATTTCTCCATTAACGCCTATCCCTTCATCTAAGTCATGGGATTCTGAAAAATTCTTGTTCTTACTCTATTACATAAGAAGCAGCTAATAAAATAACTCACTTAGTCACCTGATATGGTTTGGCTATGTCCCCACCCAAATCTCATCTTGAATTCCCACATGTTGTGGGAGGGACCTGGTGAGAGGTAAATAAATCATGGGGCAAGTCTTTCTTCCCACACTGTTCTCATAATAGTGAGTAAGACTCATGATATCTGATGGTTACTATAAGGAGGATTTTTCCTTCACAACCTCTCTTTGTTTGCTGCCATTCATGTAAGACGTGACTTGCTCCTCCTTGCCATCCACCATAATTGTGAGGCTTCCCCAGTCACGTGAAACTGTAAGTTCAATTAAATATTTCTTTTGGAAATTGCCCAGTCTTGGGTATGTCTTTATCAGCAGCATGAAAATGGACTAATACACCACCTAAATGGTGACAACAAAGGGACTCACCTTACAAAACACCTGTCAATTCTACTTTCAAAATATATTTCAAATCTATCGATTCTATCTTGGCTGATATGTATAAAACTACTACCATCATCTTATTGGACTATTGCAAAGGTAGAAATCAGTCTTTTCTCTCTGAAATATATCAGTCCTTTCAATCTGAGAGATCTTTTTAAAATGTAAGAACATTTTATGTCAGTCCTCTTTTAAAATCTCATAATGTCCTTTTACACTTAAAATAAAATCCAAACTTCCTGCTATAGCCTAAGAAAACTATAATTTGGCCACTACCTACTCCAGTATCTTCTTAGTTCACCCTCCTCTTGCACCCTGCATTGAGTCTTGGCTTTTAAGAAGTTCCTAAAGTAAGTCAACTGTTGTTTTTTTGGAGATTCTGGTTTTTATTGCTGTGTGACAAACTACCACAAAACTATATTATATCTCAGGAATTATTTCACTATGAATTTGACAGGCCCTTTGGTGGTTTTCAGCTGGTGGCCAGTCCAGTGTAGAGGATCCAAGGTGGCTTTACTCAGGTGTCTGGTTCCTTGGTTCCTTGGTATACAGGGCTAACAGGCTGGACTCAAGTGGGCCCCTCTTTCTTTTCATGTAATATTAGAGCCTCTCCATCTAGTCTTCCCTGCTAGGTTGTGTGAATTTTTACCTGGCAGCTCAGGGCTCCAAGAGACAGTGTATCAAAAGGCAGGAAGTACAACCTGCCAATCTCTTGAGCCTGATTGAAACACTGACTCCATCGCTTCTACAATATATCATTGATCAAAGTTGTCACAGAATCTGTCCACATTCAAGAGCAGAGGATAAAGACTGCCTCTCTTATCGGGAGTACGATTAAATCATTTGGGCCATTTTAATCTACCACATGGGAGTTTGTATTTCTGACTGTTTTGCCTAGAGCCCGCTCATGGTGTTTCCCTCATCACTTCCTTCTAACTTACCTAAATTGTCAACACCTGAAGTTATAATTTCATGTTTTACCTATCAAAAATAAAATTTTTGAAAAGGATTTGTTAAGGCAATATCTTATTTATTGACTTTAGATATTTTAGCACATTCTAAATGATTTTTTGTTGCTACTTTTATTATTCACATTCTCCTTTACTAAATGCAAGTGCTAAAATAAACAAAATTTAATCTATCTTGTTCACTATTTTTTTTCTCTAGCTCCTAGCACTTTACTCAGGGCACTCAATTTTTTGTTTGTTTGTTTGTTTTGGATGATAAGGACAGTGAGGCTAAGAATGTGAAATGTTTTCTTGAGTATATGAGACTATATAGCAGCAGGTTCAACACAACAGGTGTCAAAAAAAAAAAGAAAAGAAAAAGAAAACTAGAACTGGACAAGTTACTAGGCAGGAAAGACTTGATTCAAGACTCTTGCAATAGGACAGAGAGATTGACTCAACTTTGCTAAAAGGAAATACAGATTGGGTGTGATGGCTCATGCTCATAATCCCAGCACTTTGAGAGGCTGAGGTGGGTGGATCACCTGAGGTCAGGTGTTTGAGATAGCCTTGTCAACATGGTGAAACCCTGTCTCTAATAAAAATACAAATGTTAGCTGGGAGTGGTGGTGGATTCCTATAGTCCCAGCTTCTCAGTAGGCTGAGGCATGAGAATTACTTGAGCCCAGGAGGTGGAGGTTGTAGTGAGCCGAGATCACACTACTGCACTCCAGCCTGAATGACAGAGCAAGACTTGGTCAAAATAAAAATAAAAAATAAAATAAATAAATAAATAAAAGAAAGGCAAAAAGGTTTTGTTTTGTTTTGAGACAGGGTCTCACTCTGTCATCCAGGTTGAGTGCAGTGGTGCAATCACAGCCTACTGCCGACTTGAATTCTCAGGCTCAAGCAGCCCTTCCACCTCAGTTTCTCTAATAGCTGGGACTATAGGTATGTGCACAACCACGCTCAGCTAATTTTTGTATTTTTGAAGAGACAGGATTTTGCCATGCTGCTTAGACTGGTCTTGAACTCCTAAGCTCAAGCGATCCACTCACCTTGGCCTCCCAAAGTACTGGGATTACAGATGTGAGCCACCGTGTCTGGCTGGCAGAGTTTTTAAGTGATGGGATGAGATAGTAGAAAAGTAGTGGAGGACATTAAGGAGGAGTTTGGTCACTGTGATTGGGTCATCTGCATGTGCTAATTGTTGCTTATCTATGTTCCTACTTTCTCGTAGAACCAAAAGGTTGAGGCTCTATCTTTGTTAATGACTACATTTCAAAAAGATGGCACACAAGACCTTCAGAAAGACATCCCCTGAGTTTTAAAACTGGTGAGAGGCTGGGAGCTGGGAGAAGGCTTAATCTTAAAATGACAGAGACAGAATTTGCAATTACAAGTTTTCTAAAGTAAATGCTCTAAGAAAAGGGAGGTCATGGCCTTTAGTCAATAAAAAGTCTAAAGTTTAGTCACGCTAGGGAAACCTTAAGACTTGGTCACACTCTGGGACTTTTAATCACTGACACGATATGTAGTCTACCTACACAATTGTTTGGCATCTGCCCAGCAAAAGGAGTTCAGGACCATAAACGCAGAAAATATGCAGTGAAATAATATTAATTTATTTTATTGTTTTAATATATGTATAATATATAATACATGTATAATGTACATATATGTATGCATCGTTTTAATACATGTGTAATCCAGTATACGTAATAGTGTAACCATGAACTTGAACAGAGTTTCTTTCTGTAAAATGGAACACAAATCATGAGAAATAAACTTGGCAAAGAAGTGGTAGAACACCTTACCACATTTTAAAGAGTTACTAAAAGGTATCTATATAGACCTCAAAATAATGCCACATTTTTTCAGCCAAGAATAAGCATCTAAATGAATGTAAATTAAGGAGGGGGGAGAGATTTGTGTATGAAGAGAGATGTTACAATATTTCCATTTATTGTGCTGTTGTTTAAATTCAATCTGACTCTTAATTTCAGAGATAGGTTATTGGAATTTTTTTAAAAATTAGAAAGGATATGAGGAGTATCAGGGCTAGTAATATTCAGATGTTATATATACTTAACAGAAGGATCTAACTTAATCCAATGATACCAAGCACAATTTACCTGAAGAAGCATATTTTCATTCATTCATCCATTCAACAAATATCTATTCAACCATTACTTTATGCCAGGAACTGTTCTAGCTTTTATAGATAAAACAATGAATAAAGCATTCAATTGTCTTGCTCAATTGTCAAGCTTATATTTTAGTTGGAGAACACAGATGGTAAACAAACATACATAAAATGAGAGGCAATAACAATGAAAGAAATTAAACCTGTTTAATATAGTATCTGAAGGGAGAGTATAAAGAAATTAAGCAAAATAATGGTGGATGTGAATAGTGTTTCAGTCAGAGGCTACCATGATGTGCTTAGTAAAAACCAGTATACGAATGTCAAGGAAAGTTGTGGCTAGATAAATATCACAAGATGAGGAGTATTATAGGAGGAAGTTGAAAAGGAAGATAAGCCTATATGATTCAAAGCTGTGAAGGCAATTGCATGGATTTCTCACTTTATCATAATAAAATTGAAAGCTAATAGAAAAACATTAAATACAAAAATATTTATGAGTTTCTGGATGCAGAGGCTACTATTATGTTTTGATCTGAGGGGATAAAGAAGAGAGTCATTAAGCAATTATATTTGTGTGTTGGTTTGGTATCAGAAAATAGGATAAATTCTTCTTCTACAAAGTATCCATTCTGTTAATAATGGTTTGAGAAGGTGTAAAGGCTGGTGAGAAGGACATTTGAAAATATGTGACTTATATTTTTCTTTTTAATAATTTGTATTCTTGCTGTTTAATTGATGAATCTTGTACTGGTAAAATTGAGAGCTAGGTCTATTTGTGTTTTCTCTTCTTTGAAAGAGTTACTGGTTATTTTCCTGAGGATAACCCTGAGATATTCATTTATTTTTCAGGGTGAATCATTACAGGCTCTAATTTCTTTATCTATGTAGGGTGTATTTTTTCAGAAACTTGAAGGGCACCATGGATTTGCAACTATGTGGCAAAACCAGAAATATGATATGTATTCGCTATATAGGCAGTATGTATGTATATGATATGTATTCACTTTATAGGCAGAGTTTCACACCTAAAAAATGTCTCTGTTTAAATAAGCAAAGTAATAGAAAAAAAAAACTGGGAAAGGTGTATTTGTTTGTGTATAAGTGTATTGTAATACACTACTAATTGTACACAATACTAATTGGATTGTGTATTAGTCAGGGTTCTCTAAAGGAACAGAACTAATTATGTACATACATATATATATATGTGTGTGTGTGTGTGTGTGTGTGTGTATGGGAGTTTACTCAGTAGTACTAAATCACACAATAAGCCGTCTGCAAGTTGAGGAGCAAGAAAGCAAGTCCAGGTCCCAAAGCTGAAGAACTTGAAGTCCAATATTCGAAGTCAGGAAGCATCCAGCATGAGAGAAAGATGTATGCTGGGAGGCTGAGCCAGTCTAGTCTTTTCACGTTGTTCTGCCTGCTTTATATCCTGGCCATGCTGGCAGCCGATTAGATTAAAGAAAGTTGTATGCCCACCCAGATTAAGGGTGGGTCTGCCTTTCCCAGCCCACTGACTCAAATGTTAATCTCCTTCGGCCACACCCTCACAGACACACCCAGAATCAATACTTGGCATTCTTCAATCCATTCAAGTTGACACTCAGTATTAACCACCACAGTATATGCATTGTTAACTTGAACCATATGCATCTCCTGAGATCATACATAATCTTCAAATAAAGACAATAATGCGGCTGGGTGTGGTGGATCATGCCTGTAATCCCAGCACTTTGAGAGGCCGAGGCGGGTGGATCACCTGAGGTCAGGAGTTCAAGACCAGCCTGGCCAACATGCTGAAACCCCATCTCCACTAAAAATGCAAAAATCAGCTGGGCATGGTGGTGAGCACCTGCAATCCCAGCTACTCGGGAGGCTGAGGCAGAATTGCTTGGACCCATGAGATAGAGGTTGCAGTAAGCTGAGATGATGCCACTGCCCTCCAGCCTGGGCAACAGAGCGAGACTCCATCTCAAAAAAAAAGACAATAATGAGGTGTTAATTATGCCTAACATAATACAACTATCTTTTGTACAACTGGAAACGCCCCAATACCCAACCCAAATGCTATTACATAAAGTTAAAAATACTTAAATGCTGATACGAAGTCAATAAAACTTATGTCATGATAAAAGGAAAGAAAACAAAGATATTTTCTTAGTACAGGTGTATACATGCACAAACATGTTCTGTAACAAAAGAAGGAGGAAATACTCATAATAATTACAGTCTTCATTTCTGCAACTGGTCACGTGTCATAACTGGTATTGATGACTACCTTCTTCTGCTACCAATTTTGTATTCCCTTTACCTTCAGCAAGCAACTCAGCACGTCATTTTTGTTTTGTTTTGCTTTGTTTTCCTGGTGGAGCAACCCAAACCTTCATTCCTGAAGGGTCTGGGCCATTCATAGTCCTGCATGGATTGGGCAGTTGTAGTTTCCCATTGACCTTAATCACAGGACCCTCATGGATCTCTTGTATTCCATGCATACTGTTCCTTACCTCTGTTGTAGAGTAGTAGACTGATTTCATCTTGATAGCCCAGGTCAATCACCCCAGCCAACACTGTAACTCTCTTCTTAGCCTGTTGACTTAAAGGTAGGAGGAGCCCAAAGTGTCCAGCTGGCAATCTTAACTTCCAGTTTTATGGAATGATTGTTGTGCCTCCTGGTGGCAGCGTTCCTCCCTCTGGAACTAAGACATCTAGGCCAGCAGAATGTAATGCCACAGGAACACAGAGCAAAAATTTTACTAGTGGATCACTAGGCGTGATGGTGAGTGGTGCCACTTTCACTTTCACCCCTTGATTCCTGGACCGGCTCTGTGAATCCTGGCTATGGGAGAAATAGTACCATATATTGGATGCTGATTCAGAGCATTTGTGGCCTTCTGGAGATTTTTCCCCAGTTCT
>NW_012103765.1:1070654-1081003 GCF_000951045.1 Mandrillus leucophaeus
AGTCCAGGTCCCAAAGCTGAAGAACTTGAAGTCCAATATTCGAAGTCAGGAAGCATCCAGCATGAGAGAAAGATGTATGCTGGGAGGCTGAGCCAGTCTAGTCTTTTCACGTTGTTCTGCCTGCTTTATATCCTGGCCATGCTGGCAGCCGATTAGATTAAAGAAAGTTGTATGCCCACCCAGATTAAGGGTGGGTCTGCCTTTCCCAGCCCACTGACTCAAATGTTAATCTCCTTCGGCCACACCCTCACAGACACACCCAGAATCAATACTTGGCATTCTTCAATCCATTCAAGTTGACACTCAGTATTAACCACCACAGTATATGCATTGTTAACTTGAACCATATGCATCTCCTGAGATCATACATAATCTTCAAATAAAGACAATAATGCGGCTGGGTGTGGTGGATCATGCCTGTAATCCCAGCACTTTGAGAGGCCGAGGCGGGTGGATCACCTGAGGTCAGGAGTTCAAGACCAGCCTGGCCAACATGCTGAAACCCCATCTCCACTAAAAATGCAAAAATCAGCTGGGCATGGTGGTGAGCACCTGCAATCCCAGCTACTCGGGAGGCTGAGGCAGAATTGCTTGGACCCATGAGATAGAGGTTGCAGTAAGCTGAGATGATGCCACTGCCCTCCAGCCTGGGCAACAGAGCGAGACTCCATCTCAAAAAAAAAGACAATAATGAGGTGTTAATTATGCCTAACATAATACAACTATCTTTTGTACAACTGGAAACGCCCCAATACCCAACCCAAATGCTATTACATAAAGTTAAAAATACTTAAATGCTGATACGAAGTCAATAAAACTTATGTCATGATAAAAGGAAAGAAAACAAAGATATTTTCTTAGTACAGGTGTATACATGCACAAACATGTTCTGTAACAAAAGAAGGAGGAAATACTCATAATAATTACAGTCTTCATTTCTGCAACTGGTCACGTGTCATAACTGGTATTGATGACTACCTTCTTCTGCTACCAATTTTGTATTCCCTTTACCTTCAGCAAGCAACTCAGCACGTCATTTTTGTTTTGTTTTGCTTTGTTTTCCTGGTGGAGCAACCCAAACCTTCATTCCTGAAGGGTCTGGGCCATTCATAGTCCTGCATGGATTGGGCAGTTGTAGTTTCCCATTGACCTTAATCACAGGACCCTCATGGATCTCTTGTATTCCATGCATACTGTTCCTTACCTCTGTTGTAGAGTAGTAGACTGATTTCATCTTGATAGCCCAGGTCAATCACCCCAGCCAACACTGTAACTCTCTTCTTAGCCTGTTGACTTAAAGGTAGGAGGAGCCCAAAGTGTCCAGCTGGCAATCTTAACTTCCAGTTTTATGGAATGATTGTTGTGCCTCCTGGTGGCAGCGTTCCTCCCTCTGGAACTAAGACATCTAGGCCAGCAGAATGTAATGCCACAGGAACACAGAGCAAAAATTTTACTAGTGGATCACTAGGCGTGATGGTGAGTGGTGCCACTTTCACTTTCACCCCTTGATTCCTGGACCGGCTCTGTGAATCCTGGCTATGGGAGAAATAGTACCATATATTGGATGCTGATTCAGAGCATTTGTGGCCTTCTGGAGATTTTTCCCCAGTTCTGCAATGTATTGTCAACTAGTTGGCATTGTAATTGTGATTTCAAAAGGCAATTCCACTGTTCTATCAACCCAGCTGCTTCAGAATGATGGGGAACATGGTAAGACCAGTGAAGTCCATGAACACGAGCCCACTGCTTTGCTTTTTTTAGCTGTAGAGTGAGTGCCTCGGTCAGAGGCAACGCTGTGTGGAATACCATGATGGTGGGCATTCCCTAAGTCCATGGATGGTAGTCTTGGCAGAAGCATTGCATGCAGGATACACAAACCCATATCTGGAGTAAGTGTCTATTCCAGTGAGGACAAACCTCTGCCCTTTCCACGATGGAAGAGGTCTAATATAATCAGCTTGCCACCAGGTGGCTGGCTGATCGCCCCAAGGAATGGGGCTATATTGAAGGCTCCATCTTGGTCTCTGCTGCTGGCAAATTAGGCACTCAGCAGTGGTCATAGCCAGGTCAGCCTTGATGAGTGGAAGTTCACGTTGCTGAGCCCAGCTATAATCTGTATCCCTGCCACCATGGCCACTTTGTTCGTGTTCCCACTGGGTAATGACAGGGGTGGCTAGGGAAAGAAGCTGAGTGGTGTCCACAGAACGGGTCATTCTATCCACTCGATTATTAAAATCTTCCTCTGCTGAGGTCACCTGTTGGTGAACACTCACATGGAATACAAGTATCTTTACAGTTGTTGATCACTCAGAGATTCATCCACATATCTCTTCCACAAATTTGTCACCAATTTTTTTTCCAATCAATCTATGTTCAAGTCCCTGACCATCCAGTTAAACCATTGGCTATAGCCCATGAATCAGTATAGAATCACACATCTGGCCATTTCTCCTTCCATGCAAAGTACACAACCAGGTGCACCACTTGAAGTTCTGCACACTGGGAAGATTTCCCTTCACCGCTATGCTTCAGGGATGTCCTAGAAAGGGGCTGTAGTTCTGTAGCTACTTTTGGGTGGTGCCTGCATATCATGCAGAACCATCTGTGAACCAGGCCCTAGTCTTCTCTTCCTCTGTCAATTGATCATAGGGAACTCCCCATGAAGCCATCGGTGCAGTCTGTGAGAGAGAAGGCAGGAAGGAGTGGAGACCGTGGGCATTTGAGCCACTTCCTCATGTAACTTACTTGTGACTTCAGGACCTGATTGAATCCAATCACATATGTACGACTTCCATTTGATGATGGAATGCTGCTGTGCATGACCCATTTCAGAAAGCACCCAGTTCATGATAGGCAGTTCAGGTCACATGGTGAATTGATGACCCATATTCAAACATGCAGTGTAACTATCACAACTTGTTAATTAAGTAGTTATTTGTGTGTTGCTTATTGTTATTTTGCCAAAGATGAGACAGTGATTTGAAAGAATCAAAGAATTTTGTTGCAAATGAGATAAAGTTAAGATCAGGAAAAGAAAGAAACAAACTTGAGATAGTAAAAAATTTTCCTCCAAACTGACACTGACATTTCCTTTCAATCTACCCACCCATTCATATACCCAAACTATTTCTAAAGTATCATCTGTGGGACTTCTAACTTTTATTTTGTAGGGAGAAAGCATTTATCTTTCAGTCAAGAGCATCAGTCCCCCTTATGATTAACAAGATAAAGGACTGTCCCTTCTTGGCAGAGGTTAAATTTATTTCCCTGATTTTACATCTCTTCTTTAGGAAATATTAAAATGAAAACAAACAACCATTGTAATTCCAGTATTTCCTAATAATGCACTACTTGATTTATTGTGTCAATAGAATCTTACGGGATTTGTACTACAAAGTAAGGGAACTCATTTACATGTTAAGAACCCATTTTTGGCATACATAAAAGCCATAAGATTTACTTTACAATGTCCCAGACCATTTATGATAAGAGTCAATTTACAACTGCTACAATAACATTAGCAATAAACAGGCAAACTATGCCTATTGTTAGTCTTTAAAACTATTGCTACTAGAAATATTCCCCAGCCTCTAATCCCTACATACATCAAACTGGATGTTTTTTTCTTTTTTCTCTTTTTAAAAAATAACCACTAGACTCTCTGTCTCACTCTGTCGCCCAGGCTGGAGTGCAGTGGTGTGATCTCAGCTCACTGCCAGCTCTGCCTCCCGGGTTCACGCCATTCTCCTGCCTCAGTCTTCCCAGTAGCTGGGACTACAGGAGCCCGCCACCACGGCAGGCTAATTTTCTGTATTTTTGGTAGAGACGGAGTTTCAACGTGTTAGCCAGGAAGGTCTCGATCTCCTGACCTCGTGATCCGCCCACCTCGGCCTCCCAAAGTGCTGGGATTACAGGCATGAGCCACCGCGCCTGACCTAGACTTTGTTTTTTAGTATAGATTTACATTTGCAGAATAATTGAGCAGATAATATATAGAGCTCCATAAAACTCTACACCCCTACCCACAATTGCTTGAAGTTTCCTATATCATTTACATCTTGCATTGCTGCGGTACATTTGTTATAATTAATAAACTGATATTCATGCATTATTATTAATTCTAGCCTATAGTTGATATTAAGGTTCACTCTTGTACAGTTAAATGGGTTTTTATCTACCTCCTACTATTTTTTAGACATGTACACATTTTAGATGCCTGTGCAATATCAATTCTATCATTCATTCATTCATTCAGAATTTATTTATTGAATTCTCATTATGTGCCAAAAAACTATTTATGCACTGTGAATATGGCAGGATACAAAAAAGCAAAAATCTTGTCTTTCTTTGAGCTTATATTTCAGAGTCACAGGCAGTCAGTGAACATGATAGAGAATTACATACAGTATGTTAGTAGATAGACATACAGTCTAAGGAGGAAATAATTAGACATGGAAGGGGAATTGGAGGTATCAGGAAGAAAGATAAAATTTTTAAACAAGGTGGTTAGAGAGGTACTCACTGAGAAGATGAGAACGGAATGAGAGAGCATGTCATTGTGTAGCTTAGGGAATGGCATATCAGATAGAGGACACAGCAAGTTCAAAGTTCTGTAGGTAAGTAGGAGCTGGAGTTTTCGAGCAGCAACAAGAAGCTCAGTGTGCAGAGTGAACAAGTAAGAAAATAAAGTAGATAAAATCAGAGAGGCAGTTGCAGGAGTTAGAGGGAGGGAGATCAAGGAAGGGATTTTAGCTCAGAGCAGAAATATCCGTTTTTGATTTTTTAGTGGAATAGTAAAACAGAAAAGATTTTGAACAGAAAAAAGATATAATCTGACCCAAGTTTCCAAAGGAATCTGCTCTGCTGGTAAGAGACAGCAAAGAGAGAAGGAGGGAAGGGGCCTAGTTGGAATGCTGTTGCAAAGATTGAGGTCTGAGATGAAGGTGCACTGGGTCAGAATGGTAACAGCATTAGGTGGTAAAAAGAGGTCACATTGGGGGTATATTTTGACAGTAGATCCAAAAGGATTTCATGATGAATTCGGTGTAGGGTGTCAGAGAAGAAAGGGAGTCAAGTATAAGACCAAAGTTTCGACCTGGACAAACAGAAGCATCTCTTGTTCTTATTTCTTAACCTGTTCTCAAACAACTCAGTTCTCATATTCCCTGACCGTTAAAACAGTATCTGATTGCCAACTAAAGTGACAATAGATCCACTTGACCCCACACTGCTTACTGCCTCTCCTCTTCTTTTAGCGCATTGGAAATCTTAAAATGAATCTATCTACCTAGAGCCATGCTGTTTTATTCTCCCCATTAGAAATGCAGGCTGTTCATTTGGCCTCTACTTTCATCCCGGTCTCTATTTCTTTGACCAAGTAACATTCAGTGCAGCTGTTTGATATAGTGATCTAATTTTAATTAGTCCTTCACCCTCTGTACTGAGCTTCCAACATGCCCATTTTTATCAGTGAGCATAGAAGTAGGACGAAACAGTGAAGGAAAGCTACAAGAATTAGACATTTTTTTCATCCTCCTTTGGGTGACTGTTAAGTCTGACAGAATCCCACAGCCAAAATGAGATAGCTCTTCCTGTGACACATAAAAAATAAAGAATAGTAATAGCATCCTTGCAATCCAGAATGCTTTATTTTATGTTTACCACACACAGAAAAAATGAAGAAGTTCTTTGGACATTCTCTCTTCATTGCTTCTGCTACATTCCCCTCTGCTTTTGTGCATGTACTGTACGTCCTGCAAGGTTCAGCTCACGCCCACTGCTTTCATCAGGAAGGCTCCTCTAAAGGCTGAGTATTTTATATATATATAAATACATATATATATATATATGCATACAGATATGTGATCTACAGAACTCTTCCTCTAGAGAGCTTCTTTGGAACTCTCTTACACTGATTAATATTAGTTAGTTGTCGATTTGCATTTATGCCTGGCTTTCCCATATTTAATATTATGATCTGTAAGAGCACGAACTTAAATTTCTCCATAATGCCATGCATAAAGCCAGTAAATATGGATTTAACTGATTCATTCTTTTGTCTCACCAACTTCTATTAGTTGAACTTGTTTTTATTTGGTTCGAGGTTATTGTTCTTCTCTCCCGAAAATGAGCAATGCCCTGCCTGTGACTTCCCTTCCCTGTGGCCTGCTAATGAAGTCCTCATTGTAGTTGCTCCACCCAACTGGAAGTCCATCTAATAAGATTTGATAAAATAATGGAATAAATAAATATTAAAATGGGATTCACCTTAGAGAATAGATCTCTCGCTCAATGTGGAAAACTTTTAACTGCACTGTCCAATCCAGTAGCCCCTAAGCCCATGACTAATCCACATTTCAAGGATAACTGAAATTCACATGGAATTTCCAATGCTTATATAAAAATATAAAATAGCTCATTTTTATACTTATAGTTTAATGATAACGTTTTGTATATTTTGAGTTGTCAAATACGTCATTTATTTTAACTTCTTTTTATAATGGTAAAGATAACTTTTACAATAGGAAACAAAATTTAGAAATACATTATGTGGCTCACATTTTTGGTTCACACGTTGGGTTTTTTTTTTTTTTTTTGGACACTGTTTTTCTTTAATATGTGTTCTAGACTGAATACTGACAGTGACAAAGAACCCACTCCTTACCTTGGCAACACTACATTTCCTTCCCCAAACATAGTTAGGCCACTCACGGATGTCTAAACCTTAAATACCCCTTCTCTACTGTGAACCAAATCTGATTTCTTATATTTCAGCTCCATAGATTCTAATGGTGCTTGATCTTTTTATAAACAACCCGATAAACTTTTCAAATACTTCAACTTCATTCAATTATATAACATATTCATTTAGTCTGCAGCAGTGCAATAAGCCTGCCAGATGTTAGATTTATATTTTATGATATCTTGCTTCAATCTAACACAGTAAACTTTGCTGAAATTGCTGGGACGTTTTTATGCTAATATTGGTGTTTCTCTTTGTTAGATTAACCTTAGAGTCTCTGTCAAATTATAACTTGTGAGCAGGAGTCACTACTTTTCTACTCGTGAATTTACCCTGTAGTCTTCAGTCTGACTTCTCCAAGCATCTATTATTCCTCTCACATTCGCCTGTTTACCCTGTTGAAATCCTTGTGATGCCTTTTTATATTAGGCAAAGGTAAAAAACAAACACAGCCTTTGCAAATGTTTCTTCTGCACGATAAATTCACTTGATTATGGGGGGTGTAACAAAGGTACTATAGAAGAACAAGGGAGAAGATCAATTCAATTGATAATACTAAAAAGAAATCAACAACTCAAATTAAACCAACAGGGTTGATTTCTTCTAACTCTGTTCCATCACATTAAACCCCTTGAAAAATCATTACTCAAGGTATCTGGAGTGTATGTCTACTTTAGAGTTATTTATTTCCAATTTAAAAGTGATTTAGTAATATCATAAACTCTAAGGAACTGTGTGCCCATCATGTGTGCTTCTCCGAAGACATAATTGCTTGCTAAAGTCTGGATCTAAAAGTTACAATGCATCTTGGTTATAAACCTGAAATATGCAAACATGACAAATTTTGAGTTGCTGCTAATATGGAGATGTAACAAGATATGAGAGATACTTATTTCTCTGCGGTTAAGGGTAATTACGTGTTTTGGCCTGATCATTCCCTTTACGGTCAGAACAATGCTAGGTCCTTCTCTAATCCAGAGGGAAGTTCAGTCTCCCTCAGTAATTATCCCAACCATCTGGTGTGAAGAGTAGGCCCAAGCCCAACCTAGTAAATAAATTACATAATATAAGCAGTGATGTAAGACTCTAAGTCTAGTAAAAACGAGAATTAAAGCAATTGACAATCCTGTACATTTGATTCTTTTAAACTAATATTGTGCTTTTCCATATATATAATTTCTTGTGTCCTTCTCAGTTATTGTTACAGAACATTTATATATTATCATTAATATTATTATATGGAATCATAATGATTTAAGGATCCAACCACAAATGAAATGATAGTAGGAAAAAGTTAACAAAGTTAATGTGTGGTAGAACTGGGATGTAGTGGGTTGTCTTTTAGGTTGTGTAAATCTGACTTATGGGACCTACTTATATTTCAGTTTATTAATTTTCAATGAAATACGCATAGATTACAAAGACAGTACAGTGGTGAAAATAAAAGGTAGCGCTCTCTGGTGAACATAACAACTAGGATTTACTAGGTTATCTGCCAGATTCAAAAAAAAGCACTTAAATTGAAGAGAATGGAATCGAGAATGGGTAAATATTGTGATGGCATTGGTTGAGGGGCTGTGATAGGAGGATATGAGGTTACTTATTGTCTGAGAGAGTGTCAAGACATGGAAAAACAGAAGTGCGATTCAACGGATAACAGTGTGGCTGAGAGTTAAACCTTGTTAAAATATGTTAACTTAGATAGGAACATTTTCAGTCAAATGCAGGGTAAAAGAAGTATTGTTTTTAGAGGAGGGGTTACTGTCATGAGATTTTTGAGAACTGAGATCTATGTCATTCAGTAGCTCTGACGTTGTAGGCAAAACACTTCTCTATTTGGTTCACTGAAATAATATAACAAATCACAATGATTGATGTGGTAATGAAAAAGGTATGTGAAAGTAGTTGGGCAAAATATTTTAATAAAGGGATCAGTTTCCATCATAACTAAGATATTTTAAGGCTACTTCAATTGGAGCAACAGTTTAAATTCAAAGCTTATCAATTTATATTTTGCTCAAACTGATAGGAAACAAAAGCAGACGAGTTATTTTTGAAACTGGTTTTCCATAAACAATGACTATGCCAAGTCAATGGTTGCTCATCTGATAAGTGCTTCCCATAGCAAATAGTCTAATGTGACTGAAGACATTGGAGCTGACGCCCCTGACATAAACAGAAGACGATGCACACACTTCCAAAGAAAGAATATGCACTGTTGCCTTTAAGAAGCACCATCGTGGCAAATTCTAGCTACTATACCATCACCAGAAATCCTTGTGATTCAGTTAAAGAAATTGAAAGCAAGGAAACATTTACTGTTATCTGTGTAAAGCTAACGCTATTTAAAGAAGCCAGTGCTGTCATAAAAATTATACCTGGAGCTTGGCAGATAGTGTCATTGCTTTCAATCTGCTAGTATTTAGAGCAAATCAACAGGGAAATGCTAATCAGTGTTCAGGTATGCACAGCACCATCTGACACCAATCACAGGCAACAGGAATGAAAACAGGCATTAGTAACAAAACAAAGAGCAGGACCGATTTCCAAAGGGAACTGTGTCAGGATGGGATCCACAGTTATCTTAGAATCCATAAAGCCAGGTGCAGATTACTCTATGCCTCCTTCTCTCACTCCTTGTTAACAATAATCCTAATAAGCCAAACCTGCTATACACTGATCCTATCAGCCATGCGTATTTAACTAAGAGATTATGCTGGCAAATAGTGAAGTCAGACCCTCTCTCAAGATCATGGTACTCCAAAACCCTATACTTATTATTTTTCTTTTTAATCCATACCGCCAATGAGAAATGTCTTCCTAAAATGTTTATCCCATCTCTTAATGGAAGGCAATTATGAGAGGAGTCTCATTTTCCACTTGGTGGCAAAGGAAGTGGAAAACTACGATACTGGATTATTTATCAAATATTTGCCACAGATTATCTTTATCAGAAGTTGCCCACACCAGAAAGTAGTCTACATTCCTACAAAATTGGTTCCTGCTGCAAGGCCCAAGTTACAAAATTCCTGAGCTCTAGGGATCCCTATAGTTACTGCCAAGTAGATTATTATCTGAGAAAAGGGAACAATTCCGGTCATCAGACATTTTCTAATATATCCCCTATCTGGATTGGGACTTCCAACTTACATTGTGCTCCATTCTGCTTTATTAAGTGCTTATATTTCAATCACGATTTTATGCCCTAAAGACCAGGCAAGGACTAAACAAGAAATGTCTCTTCCTTGACAAACCTTATGTTCTGGTGAGAAAGATGGAAGCAAAACAGACGTATCTGTAAAAATATTCAGACTACTAAGTGCTGTGAAGAAAATGAAGGAAGGCAAGAGTTCAACTTTGACTGGGGGCCAGAAGCGGTTTTCTTGAGCAGAGACTGGAAACAGGAGACAATGAACAATGGAAGGCAAAGGCGACACAAAGAGCAACTTCCTGGATGGGAACAAGTGTGGCCAGAAACAGCCAGCAGGGCCGGAGTCGGACAAGGAAGGAAGAGAATGTTAGAGAAGTTCAGAAGGGCGTGCTAGAGCCAGATCATGTAGGAAAATGGCTTTCTACTCTGGAGAGCCATAAAAAAGTGAATGCTCAG